>NC_084758.1:3396229-3602748 GCF_033978785.1 Entelurus aequoreus
CTCTTCCTGAGGGTGTTTCAGTGTTATAACTTCACCTTTATCTTGACTTTTTACACCAAAATGCGTCCATTCTCCCTTTTCTGTCTACACACTGTGTCTGCTTGTAAGTACTCTGTGTGTGTGTGCTGCCCAACAGCAGTAAAACCAGCAATGTCATGATTGACTATTTGCTTGATCAGTAACTTAACAAAGCTCCAAAGTTTTGGTTCACCTCCATCGTAGTTCACTAAGACGGGTCCTCCATTATATTTGTCATTAGGGCCTGGAATCTAGCTCTGCAAGACCTGGGATAGCTGAGTGGTTAACACTGTTGGCCACCAAGCAAGGGGTACTGGGTTCAAATCCCAGTAGGGAGTTAGTGTTTTGTTTCACTATCATTGTGATTTTGTGAGAAAGGTTCTCAATTAAATATGTCATTGGGGCCCGAAATCTAGCTTCAAGAAGACCAAGAATAGCTTAGTGGTCAAAGCAGCTAGTGCCCAATCAAATGGGACTGGGTTTGGTGATTGTTTGGTGACTAGGAAAGATCCAGTCAGAGAAATTACTCTTTTATATCATAGTTTTGTAACATGTATTTAAAAACAACACAGTGCTCCTGTCACAGAAAGGATCTTTGATTTGTGTTTTGTAAGATATATTTTAAAACAGCAGAGTGCTCCTGTCATGTTTCTGCCGGATCCTTGTTTGAGTCGTTGAATCCTCAATTGTCAAATGTTGGTTTAACTAATGTTAATATACCAAATACACCACAGGCTGTAAATAGACGCAGCACCTGCACTTTTGAGTTCACACCTGTATCAATATCCGAGGTAAACAGTGCACTAAAGAGCCTGGACACAACTAAAGCAGCAGGACCAAATTGAACCCTTTTTCTTCAAATTGGCTGCTGATTTTGTTGCTGAGCCTCTCTCGCATATTTTTAACCTAAGTCTAACAAGTAAAAGCATTCCAAAAATCTGGAAATCGGCCTTTGTTCTTCCCCTGCTAAAAGGGGGTGAACCCACAAATATAAATACTTACAGACCAATTTCTAAATTATGCATTTTAGCAAAATTGTTTGAGACGATCATCAGTAACCAGCTAGAGGATTTTTTAGAATCAAACAATATTTTATCTCCATTTCAATCTGGTTTTAGAAAACAGCATAGCACTATTACAGCTGCTCTTAAGGTCTTCAATCATCTTTGTAATAATTTGTCAAATGCAATGTAGCATTTTTATGCAGACGCCAGCATTATTTATTGCTGTTCAACCTCCATCACTCAGGCTTTTGAGTTTTTACAAGCTGCTTTTGATGTCATCCAGGCTCGCTTATTAGATCTTAAATTGGTTTTAAATACAGATAAAAGCAAGGTAATGGTTTTCTCTCATTCAAGGCTGCTACTGGAAAATATTCCAAATATTGTAACATCAAATGGAAACCCTATAGAGCAGGTCTTAAATTACAAGTATTTGGGTTTTACTCTTGATCAGGAGCTTTCATTTAAAGCCCATATTAACAACTTGGTCTCTAAGCTTAGGGTAAAGCTTGGTTTCTTTTTTAGAAATAAAAACTGCTTCTCTCTTAAAGTCAGAAAGAAATTGGTGACAGCAACTATCTTGCCTGTAATTGATTATGGAGACGTGCTTTATTTTAGTGCTTCATCTAAATGCCTCCAGTCCTTGGACACTGTTTTTCATTCAGCACTAAGATTTGTTACTGGCTGTCGTAGTCTCACCCACCATTGTCAACTGTATATGAAGTCAGACTTATCTTCATTGAGTGCACACAGATAGTCTCACCCACCATTGTCAACTGTATATGAAGTCAGACTTCTCTTCATTGAGTGCACACAGATAGTCTCACCCACCATTGTCAACTGTATATGAAGTCAGACTTATCTTCATTGAGTGCACACAGATAGTCTCACCCACCATTGTCAACTGTATATGAAGTCAGACTTACCTTCATTGAGTGCACACAGATAGTCTCACCCACCATTGTCAACTGTATATGAAGTCAGACTTATCTTCATTGAGTGCACACAGATAGTCTCACCCACCATTGTCAACTGTATATGAAGTCAGACTTATCTTCATTGAGTGCACACAGATAGTCTCACCCACCATTGTCAACTGTATATGAAGTCAGACTTATCTTCATTGAGTGCACACAGATAGTCTCACCCACCATTGTCAACTGTATATGAAGTCAGACTTATCTTCATTGAGTGCACACAGATAGTCTCACCCACCACTGTCAACTGTATATGAAGTCAGACTTATCTTCATTGAGTGCACACAGATAGTCTCACCCACCATTGTCAACTGTATATGAAGTCAGACTTATCTTCATTGAGTGCACACAGATAGTCTCACCCACCATTGTCAACTGTATATGAAGTCAGACTTATCTTCATTGAGTGCACACAGATAGTCTCACCCACCATTGTCAACTGTATATGAAGTCAGACTTATCTTCATTGAGTGCACACAGATAGTCTCACCCACCATTGTCAACTGTATATGAAGTCAGACTTATCTTCATTGAGTGCACACAGATAGTCTCACCCACCATTGTCAACTGTATATGAAGTCAGACTTATCTTCATTGAGTGCACACAGATAGTCTCACCCACAACTGTCAACTGTATATGAAGTCAGACTTATCTTCATTGAGTGCACACAGATAGTCTCACCCACCATTGTCAACTGTATATGAAGTCAGACTTATCTTCATTGAGTGCACACAGATAGTCTCACCCACCACTGTCAACTGTATATGAAGTCAGACTTCTCTTCATTGAGTGCACACAGATAGTCTCACCCACCATTGTCAACTGTATATGAAGTCAGACTTCTCTTCATTGAGTGCACACAGATAGTCTCACCCACCATTGTCAACTGTATATGAAGTCAGACTTATCTTCATTGAGTGCACACAGATAGTCTCACCCACCATTGTCAACTGTATATGAAGTCAGACTTATCTTCATTGAGTGCACACAGATAGTCTCACCCACCATTGTCAACTGTATATGAAGTCAGACTTATCTTCATTGAGTGCACACAGATAGTCTCACCCACCATTGTCAACTGTATATGAAGTCAGACTTATCTTCATTGAGTGCACACAGATAGTCTCACCCACCACTGTCAACTGTATATGAAGTCAGACTTCTCTTCATTGAGTGCACACAGATAGTCTCACCCACCATTGTCAACTGTATATGAAGTCAGACTTATCTTCATTGAGTGCACACAGATAGTCTCACCCACCATTGTCAACTGTATATGAAGTCAGACTTATCTTCATTGAGTGCACACAGATAGTCTCACCCACCATTGTCAACTGTATATGAAGTCAGACTTATCTTCATTGAGTGCACACAGATAGTCTCACCCACCATTGTCAACTGTATATGAAGTCAGACTTATCTTCATTGAGTGCACACAGATAGTCTCACCCACCATTGTCAACTGTATATGAAGTCAGACTTATCTTCATTGAGTGCACACAGATAGTCTCACCCACCACTGTCAACTGTATATGAAGTCAGACTTCTCTTCATTGAGTGCACACAGATAGTCTCACCCACCATTGTCAACTGTATATGAAGTCAGACTTATCTTCATTGAGTGCACACAGATAGTCTCACCCACCATTGTCAACTGTATATGAAGTCAGACTTATCTTCATTGAGTGCACACAGATAGTCTCACCCACCATTGTCAACTGTATATGAAGTCAGACTTATCTTCATTGAGTGCACACAGATAGTCTCACCCACCACTGTCAACTGTATATGAAGTCAGACTTCTCTTCATTGAGTGCACACAGATAGTCTCACCCACCATTGTCAACTGTATATGAAGTCAGACTTATCTTCATTGAGTGCACACAGATAGTCTCACCCACCATTGTCAACTGTATATGAAGTCAGACTTCTCTTCATTGAGTCGTCGGCGGTCACTCGAAACGAGTATGACTGTCCGCCGTAGGAGGACGCCTGTGCGTGGAATCTTTTAATGTGGGGAGACTGGTGCACGGTCAGCCACCACACAGTCCTTGGCATTGAGCGGGCCAGGGTCCAGTGGCATGGAGACCAAGACGACTGGGGACCCGTCTTTGCTGCAGCCTTCATCCGCCTTCCCAGCCGTTGTGGTGCATTCCGCTGCCGCCATCTTCCGCCTGGTCCACCGTTGAGGCGGTTTTCACTATTCGCCCATAGCTGGGGTTATTTACCCATAGCTGGGACAGGGGTTGACTGGGCACCAGGGCATGTCCACACACCGGTGGGCCTGCATGCCCCGTCTCTGGGGCCCCCTGCTGCTCCGAGATCCCGTACAACTTAGCCTGGAACCGCGAGGTTCCAGTTACCGTGTGTGGCCACGAGGAGGCATGTACGAGTCTTGACAATGGAGAGGCTATGTACCGGCTGAGGAGGCTTATGCACTCGGCTCCTCTTTTCGCCCTCTGAGACAGAGGGCTAGCCGGCGGCACTAGCTGAAAGCAATAAGTATCAGGCAGAAGCAGCATGCAGCATAGCAAGCAAAAGCGGCATGCAGCATGCACTAACTACAGGTACTACTACTCCAAGGCTACTGCACTAGACGCATCACATCGCCCTGTGCGATGTTTTCTGCACACACACAACTTCATTGAGTGCACACAGATAGTCTCACCCACCACTGTCAACTGTATATGAAGTCAGACTTCTCTTCATTGAGTGCACACAGATAGTCTCACCCACCATTGTCAACTGTATATGAAGTCAGACTTATCTTCATTGAGTGCACACAGATAGTCTCACCCACCATTGTCAACTGTATATGAAGTCAGACTTATCTTCATTGAGTGCACACAGATAGTCTCACCCACCATTGTCAACTGTATATGAAGTCAGACTTATCTTCATTGAGTGCACACAGATAGTCTCACCCACCATTGTCAACTGTATATGAAGTCAGACTTATCTTCATTGAGTGCACACAGATAGTCTCACCCACCATTGTCAACTGTATATGAAGTCAGACTTATCTTCATTGAGTGCACACAGATAGTCTCACCCACCATTGTCAACTGTATATGAAGTCAGACTTATCTTCATTGAGTGCACACAGATACACACATTGGCTGACTATCATTTATAAGGCTCTTTTAGGTTGAATACCTCCATACTTGTGTACTCTGTTACAAAGAAAAAGCAGCTCTTACGCATTACGTTCTAACAATTTGTATGTTTTAACTGTTCCTCATGTACGGCCTGAATTTGGCAAAAGAGCTTTTGGCATTGCTGCCCCTATGGCATGGAATGCATTGCAGACGAAACTGAGAGACATTTGCACAGTGCCTGTGTTTTTAAAGATGTCAATCTCTGTTGTTTTACACTTCTCTTATGTATTTTAAAATGTATGTCTTAATGTATTTATTTTGAAACTGCTCTGTGACATGTGCTGTTGACCTCTTGGCCAGGTCACCCTTGTGAAAGAGATCTTGATCTCAATGGGTTTTCTTATCTGGTTAAATAAAGGTTCTACAGAAAGGATCTTTGACCTGCATTTTTCCACAGTACAGTGCTCCTGTCAAACAAGATCTTTGATTAGTGTTTTGTAACACCTCCACTCCACTGTATTATCCTGAATCAGATGCACCTGTGTGAGGTGGTTAGCTGCATAAAGACACCTGTCCAATCAGTAAGAGCCAAACATTCAGCATGGCTAAGAGCAAAGAGCTGTCCAAAGACACCAGAGACAAAATGGTACAACTCCACAAGGATGGAAAGGGCTACGGAGAAATTGCCAAGCAGCTTGGTGAAAAAAGGTCCACTGTTGGAGCAATCATTAGAAAATGGAAGAAGCTAAACATGACGGTCAATCTCAATGGGAGTGGAGCCCCATGCAAGATATCACCTGGTGGGGTCTCAATGATGCTAAGAAAGGTGAGGAATCAGCCCAGGACTACACGGCAGGACTTGGTCAATGACCTGAAAAGAGCTGGGACCACTGTTTCCATGGTCACTGTTGGTAATAACGTCATGGTTTGAAATCATGCATGGCACGGAAGGTTCCCCTGCTTAAACCAGAACATGTTAAGGCCCGTCTTAAGTTTGCCAATGACCATTTGGATGATCCAGAGGAGTCATGGGAGAAAGTGTTGTGGACAGTGTTTTATCACATCTCTATCATAGTTTACAGACACAGGTTCACCATTACATCTGGTCTTAAGAAAACCCAAGGTAGCTCAGTGGGTTACATCAATACTGTTAACCAAGGGGTACTGGGTTCAAGTCCCACTTACAGTTTTATATCATAGTTTACTGAGACAGGTTCTCAATTAAATGTTTCATTGGGGCCCGAAAACTTTGTTCTAGAAGACCAAAGATAGCTGAAGGGTTAAACAGCTACCTCCCAATCAAAGGGTTCTGGGTTCAATCCCAGTCAGGTCACTCTACAACTACTAAATATCCACTCAGAGCAATTAATCTTTTAAATGAATGTTTACTGAGACAGTTCTCAATTATATATGTCATTGGGGCCCGGAAATCTGGTAATTGTATGGCCGAGGATAGCTGAATGGTTAAACATCTAGCTCCCAACAAAGGGTTCATGGGTTCAATCCCAGTCCAAGGTCCAAGCAAGGGTGGGGAGTAGCGTTATGTGGGGGTGTATCACCTCCCCCACACAGAGTAAAGTCAAGTGGTAGCTGGTTAATTAACTTATAGTTAAAAAGGTAAGTATGAGTAATAATAATAACAAATAGTCTATAGTCCAAAAGTCAAGGGTAACCTCGGGGGTTAGCTCCTCCTCCTTGCCGAGGCTAAAGTTGGCTGGGATGGGCGGGAATAGAAAGATAGATAATTAATTCATTGTGAGTGTTGACCAATCAGCTCTCCTGGTCTGACTAATTGCAGTTGAGATAATAAAAAAATAAAAAAACTGCAATTGATACAATAAAGAAATAATAATTGAATAATAAAAAAATAAGATAAAAAAAAACATGTCTGTCATGTAATTGCAATTGAGATAATTACAATTGAGTTAATTGAGATAATTAATTGAGATAATTGGAATGGAGATAATTAATTTTAATTATCTCAATTGAGATAACTAATTATCATAATTAATTGAGATAATTAATTATCTCAATTGAGATAATTAAAATTAATTATCTCCATTCCAATTATCTCAATTAATTATCTCAATTAACTCAATTGTAATTATCTCAATTGCAATTACATGACAGACATGTTTTTTTTTATCTTATTTTTTTATTATTCAATTATTATTTCTTTATTGTATCAATTGCAGTTTTTTTATTTTTTTATTATCTCAACTGCAATTAGTCAGACCAGGAGAGCTGATTGGTCAACACTCACAATGAATTAATTATCTATCTTTCTATTCCCGCCCATCCCAGCCAACTTTAGCCTCGGCAAGGAGGAGGAGCTAACCCCCGAGGTTACCTTTGACTTTTGGACTATAGACTATTTGTTATTATTATTACTCATACTTACCTTTTTAACTATAAGTTAATTAACCAGCTACCACTTAACTTTACTCTGTGTGGGGGAGGTGATACACCCCCACATAACGCTACTCCCCACCCTTGCTTGGACCTTGGACTGGGATTGAACCCATGAACCCTTTGTTGGGAGCTAGATGTTTAACCATTCAGCTATCCTCGGCCATACAATTACCTGATTTCCGGGGCCCAATGACATATATAATTGAGAACTGTCTCAGTAAACTTTCATTTAAAAGATTAATTGCTCTGAGGGGGTATTTAGTAGTTGTAGAGTGACCAGACTGGGATTGAACCCAGAACCCTTTGATTGTAAGCTAGCTGTTTAACCATTCAGCCATTCTTGTTCTTTTTATTACCAGATTTCCGGGCCCCAATGACATATATATTTGAGAACTGTCTCAGTAAACTTTCATTTAAAAAGATTAATTGCTCTGAGTGGATATTTAGTAGTTGTAGAGAGACCTGACTGGGATTGAACCCAGAACCCTTTGATTGGGAGGTAGCTGTTTAACCCTTCAGCTATCTTTGGTCTTCTAGAACAAAGTTTTCGGGCCCCAATGAAACATTTAATTGAGAACCTGTCTCAGTAAACTATGATATAAAACTGTAAGTGGGACTTGAACCCAGTACCCCTTGGTTAACAGTATTGATGTCACCCACTGAGCTACCTTGGGTTTTCTTAAGACCAGATGTAATGGTGAACCTGTGTCTGTAAACTATGATAGAGATGTGATAAAACACTGTCCACAACACTTTCTCCCATGACTCCTCTGGATCATCCAAATGGTCATTGGCAAACTTAAGACGGGCCTTAACATGTTCTGGTTTAAGCAGGGGAACCTTCCGTGCCATGCATGATTTCAAACCATGACGTTATTACCAACAGTGACCATGGAAACAGTGGTCCCAGCTCTTTTCAGGTCATTGACCAAGTCCTGCCGTGTAGTCCTGGGCTGATTCCTCACCTTTCTTAGCATCATTGAGACCCCACCAGGTGATATCTTGCATGGGGCTCCACTCCCATTGAGATTGACCGTCATGTTTAGCTTCTTCCATTTTCTAATGATTGCTCCAACAGTGGACCTTTTTTCACCAAGCTGCTTGGCAATTTCTCCGTAGCCCTTTCCATCCTTGTGGAGTTGTACCATTTTGTCTCTGGTGTCTTTGGACAGCTCTTTGCTCTTAGCCATGCTGAATGTTTGGCTCTTACTGATTGGACAGGTGTCTTTATGCAGCTAACCACCTCACACAGGTGCATCTGATTCAGGATAATACAGTGGAATGGAGGTGTTACAAAACACTAATCAAAGATCTTGTTTGACGGGAGCACTGTACTGTGGAAAAATGCAGGTCAAAGATCCTTTCTGTGACAGGAGCACTCTGTTGTTTTAAATTACATGTTACAAAACACAAATCAAAGATCATTGATCTGACTGGGATTGAACCCAGAACCCTTTGATTGGGAGCTAGCTGTTTAACCATTCAGCTATCCTCAGTGTATTTGTCGCTAGATTTCGGGCCCCAATGACATATATAATTGAGAACTGTCTCAGGAAACTTTCTTTTAAAAGATGAATTGCTCTGAGTGGATATTTAGTAGTTGTAGAGTGACATGACTGGGATTGAACCCAGAACCCTTTGATTGGGAGGTAGCTGTTTAACCATTCAGCCATTCTTGTTCCTTTTATTACCAGATTTTGGGCCCTAATGACATATATAATTGAGAACCTTTAAAGGCCTACTGAAATGATTTTTTTTTTATTTAAACGGGAATAGCAGATCCATTCTATGTGTCATACTTGATCATTTCGCGATACTGCCATATTTTTGCTGAAAGGATTTAGTAGAGAAAATCGACGATAAAGTTCGCAACTTTTGCTCGCTGATACAAAAAAAACCTTGCCTGTAGCGGAAGTAGCGTGACGTCACAGGAGCTAGTATTCCTCACAATTCCCCGTTGTTTACAATGGAGCGAGAGAGATTCGGACCGAGAAAGTGATGATTACCCCATTAATTTGAGCGAGGATGAAAGATTCGTAGATGAGGAACGTTACAGTGAAGGACTTGAGAGGCAGTGATGGACGTATCTTTTTTGGCTCTGACCGTAACTTAGGTACAAGCTGGCTCATTGGATTCCACACTCTCCTTTTTCTATTGTGGATCACAGATTTGTATTTTAAACCACCTGGGATACTATATCCTCTTGAAAATGAGAGTCCAGAACGCAAAATGGACATTCAGTGCCTTTTATCTCCACGACAATACATCGGCGAAATGCTTTAGCTACGAGCTAACGTGATAGCATCGTGCTTTAACTGCATATAGAAACAAAAAAATAAAGGAAAGAAGGAAGGATAGATAGAAAATCAACAATACTATTAAACCGTGGACATGTAAATACACGGTTAATGCTTTCCAGGCTGGCGAAGGTTAACAATGCTGTGCTAACGACGCCATTGAAGCTAACTTAGCAACTTAGCAACGGGACCTCACAGAGCTATGCTAAAAACATTAGCTCTCCACCTACGCCAGCCAGCCCTCATCTACTCATCAACACCCGTGCTCACCTGCGTTCCAGCGATCGGCAGAAGGACGAAGGACTTCACACGATGCGTTTGGCGGCCCGGAGACGTAGGAAGTCAAGGTGAGGTCGGCGGCTAGCGCTCCAACAAAGTCCTCCTGGTTGTGTTGCTGTAGTCCGCTGCTAATACACTGATCCCACCTACAACTGTCTTCTTTGCAGCCTTCATTGTTCATTAAAAAAATTGCAAAAGATGTCCAGAATACTGTGGAATTATGAAATGAAAACAGAGCTTTTTGTATAGGATTCTACGGGTACCATAACTTCCGTTACTCTGACTTCGTCACGCGCATACGTCATCATACCGCGACGTTTCAGCCGGATATTTCCCGGGAAGTTTTAAAAGTCACTTTATAAGTTAACCCGGCCGTATTGGCATGTGTTGCAATGTTAAGATTTCATCATTGATATATAAACTATCAGACTGCGTGGTCGCTAGTAGTAGGTTTCAGTAGGCCTTTAAACTATCATACAAAACATATATTCCTCTGACTATATCTTTACTAGCTTCAGAGTGACCTGACTGGGATTTGAACCCAGAACCCTTTGATTGGGAGCTAGCTGCTTTAACCATTCAGCTAACCTTAGTCTTCTTGAAGGGAGATTTCCGTCCCCAATGACATATTTAATTGAGAAGCTGTCTCAGTAAACTATGATATAAAAGAGTAATTTCTCTGACTGGATCTTTCCTAGTTCCCTAACGATCTGACTGGGATTTGAACCCAGTCCCATTTGATTGGACGCTAGCTGCTTTGACCACTAAGCTATTCAATCAATCAATCAATGTTTATTTATATAGCCCTAAATCACAAGTGTCTCAAAGGGTTGTACAAGCTATTCTTGGTCTTCTTGCAGCTAGATTTTGTGTTTTGTAACATGTATTTAAAACAACAGAGTGCTCCTGTCACAGAAAGGATCTTTGCGCCACCCTCCAGTGGTCCACAGAGGCTGAAAAGACTTTCATTGACCTCAAACATGACCTGTCCTCCACCTCTACTTTTGCTGTACTTGACTATCAGCTGCCCTTCTTCTTGGATGTTTCTAAAAGTGATAGTACTACTAACACAGTCCCTTTTTCAGAAACAGAAGGGGGAGGAGGTGAGGGTGGATTCAGACTCCTTACAACAATATCGACAGTCATCCGACTCTGACACATTCCATAGTTTTAACATTTTTTCCCGTGGGTAAGAAGTTATAACTCATTTTAATTTGAAAATAACGATTTTGCACATGGATAGTAGTTTAGTAGATTAATTTGGAATATGGAGGAGGTGAGGGTGGATCGTGTATAGTTTTTGATTTCATTGATATGAGGAATCCGGTACAAGGGAAAAGGTACTTGCTGACTTGCGTTGACAATCACAGTGGTTGACCGGAAGCAACTCCAACCTCAAAGGAGGATGCAAAATCAGTAATTAAATGGCTTGTTAATGACCTAAAACCCCGACATGGTTTCCCCAAAAAGATTAGGTCAGACAACGGCACCCATTTTAAAAATACTCACTTAGCCTGGGTCGAAAAGGCCCTCGGACTACAATATGAGTTGGTAAATGGTGTTAGATGTAAATATAAACGGAATACAATGATTTGCAAATCAGTTTCAAGCCATATTCAGTTGAATATGCTACAAAGACAACATATTTCATGTTCAAACTCATAAACATATATTTTTGTTGCAAATAATCATTAACTTTAGAATTTGATGTCAGCAACACGTGACAAAGAAGTTGTGAAAGGTGGCAATAAATACTGATAAAGTTGAGGAATGCTCATCAAACACTTATTTGGAACATCCCACAGGTGTGCAGGCTAATTGGGAACAGGTGGGTGCCATGATTGGGTATAAAAGTAGATTCCATGAAATGCTCAGTCATTCACAAACAAGGACGGGGCGAGGGTCACCACTTTGTCAACAAATGCCTGAGCAAATTGTTGAACAGTTTAAGAACAACATTTCTCAAGCAGCTATTGCAAGGAATTTAGGGATTTCACCATCTACGCTCCGTAATATCATCAAAGGGTTGAGAGAATGTGGAGAAATCACTGCACGTAAGCAACTAAGCCCGTGACCTTCCATCTCTCAGGCTGTACTGCATCAACAAGCCACATCAGTGTGTAAAGGATATCACCACACTTCAGAAACCCACTGTCAGTAACTACAGTTGGTCGCTACATCTGTAAGTGCAAGTTAAAACTCTCCTATGCCAGGCGAAAACCGTTTATCAACAACACCCGGAAACGCCGTCGGCTTCGCTGGGCCTGAGCTCATCTAAGATGGACTGATACAAAGTGGAAAAGTGTTCCGTGGTCTGACGAGTCCACATTTCAAATTGTTTTTGGAAACTGTGGACGTCAAAGAGGAAAAGAACCATCCGGATTGTTCTAGGCGCAAAGTGTAAAAGGCAGCATGTGTGATGGTATGGGGGTGTATTAGTGGGTAAGACATGGGTAACTTACACATCTGTGAAGGCACCATTAATGCTGAAAGGTACATACAGCTTTTGGAGCAACATATGTTGACATCCAAGCAACGTTACCATGGACGCCCCTGCTTATTTCAGCAAGACAATGCCAACGTGGCTTCATAGTAAAAGAGTGCGGGTACTAGACTGGCCTGCCTGTAGTCCAGACATTGAAAATGTGTTTGGCATTATGAAGCCTAAAATAGCAGAAGGGAGACCCCCGGACTGTTGAACAACTTAAGCTGTACATCAAGCAAGAATGGGAAAGAATTCCACTTCAAAAATGTGTCTCCTCACTTCCCAAACCTTTACTGAGTGTTGTTCAAAGGAAAGGCCATGTAACACAGTGGTGAACATGCCCTTTCCCAACTACTTTGTCACGTGTTGCAGCCATGAAATTGTAAGTTAATTATTATTTGCAAAAAATAAATAAAGTTTATGAGTTTGAACATGAAATATGTTGTCTTTGTAGCATATTCAACTGAATATGGCTTGAAAAGGATTTGCAAATCATTGTATTCCGTTTATATTTACATCTAACACCATTTCCCAACTCATATGGAAACGGGGTTTGTATGTATATGTATTTATATATATGTATGTATGTATGTATGTGTATATATGTATGTATGTGTATATATGTATGTATGTATGTGTATATATGTATGTATGTGCATGTATGTGTGTATGTATGTATGTGTATATATATATGTATGTATGCATGTGTGTGTATATAATATATATATATACATATATATATATGTATGTATGTATGTGTGTATATATATGTATAAGTATATATATATATATATGTATGTATGTATGTGTGTATATATATGTATGTGTATATATATATGTATGTGTATATATATATATATGTATATATGTATGTATGTGTATATACTGTATATGTATATATTGGTTGGGGACATCTCTGCGCTGCTGACCCGTCTCCGCTCGGGATGGTCTCCTGTTGTCCCCACTATGGACTGGACTCTCACTATTATGTTAGATCCACTATGGACTGGACTCTCACTATTATGTTAGATCCACTATGGACTGGACTCTCACTATTATGTTAGATCCACTATGGACTGGACTCTCACTATTATGTTAGAGCCACTAAGGACTGTACTTAGAGGGGGGGTTACCCACATATGCGGTCCTCTCCAAGGTTTCTCATAGTCATTCACATCGACGTCCCGTATGTGGGCTCTGTACCGAGGATGTCGTTGTGGCTTGTGCAACCCTTTGAGACTTTTGTGATTTAGGGATATATAAATAAACATTGATTGATTGATTGATATGCATGTATGTATATATACAGTATGTATGTATATGTATTTATATATGTATATGTGTATATATGTATTTATATATGTATATGTATTTATATATGTATATGTGTATATATGTATTTATATATGTATATGTGTATATATGTATATGTGTATATATGTATGTATATGTGTATGCATGTATTTATATATATACATACATACATACATACACACATAAATATATAAATACATACATTCAAATATACATATGTATGTGTGTGTATATATATATACATATATATATATATGTATATACACACACACACACACACACATACATACATACATACACACATACATACTTACATACATACATACATACATACATAAATACATACATACTGTATATATACACACACATACATATATATACACATACATACATATACAGTATATACACGCACACACATATATATACACATACATATACACACACACATACATATATATATATATATATATATACTGTATATATGTGTATATATATATGTATGTATTGATATATATATATATATATATATATATATATATATATATATATATATATATATATATATGTATACATGTATGTATATGTATTTAAATATGTATGTATGTGTATGTATGCATATATGTTTGTATGTATATATGTATGTATGTATGTAGGTGTATTTATATGTTTGTATATGTATGCATGTTGGTATATATATATATGTATACATGTATGTATATGTATGCATATATGTATGTATGTATGTAGGTGTATTTATATGTTTGTATATGTATGCATGTTGGTATATATATATATATATATATATATATATATATATATATATATATATATATATATATATATATATATATATATATATATATATATATATATATATATATATATATATATACATACATATATACATATATATATGTATACATATATGTTTGTATGTATGTAGGTGTATTTATATGTTTGTATATGTATGCATGTTGGTATATATATATATATGTATGCATATATGTTTGTATGCATATATGTATGTATGTATGTAGGTGTATTTATATGTTTGTATGCTGGTATATATATATATATATATATATATATATATATATATATATATATATATATATATATATATATATATATAGGTAAATAAAGGTAAAAAGGTATATGTGTTTAAAAATCCTAAAATCATTTTTAAGGTTGTATTTTTTCTCTAAAATTGTCTTTCTGAAAGTTATAAGAAGCAAAGTAAAAAAAATATTGAATTTATTTAAACAAGTGAAGACCAAGTCTTTAAAATATTTTCTTGGATTTTCAAATTCTATTTGAGTTTTGTCTCTCTTAGAATTAAAAATGTCGGGCAAAGCGAGACCAGCTTGCTAGTAAATAAATACAATTTAAAAAATAGAGGCAGCTCACTGGTAAGTGTTGCTATTTGAGCTATTTTTAGAACAGGCCAGCGGGCTACTCATCTGGTCCTTACGGGCTACCTGGTGCCCGCGGGCACCGCGTTGGTGACCCCTGACCTAGTATATACAATAATATAAACCAAGTCATTGTACTTCATTTAGGATTATTTCATATCTTCATTTAAATAAAAATATATTTTTATCTTTTTTAGATACAGTCAATAAATAATGTGAACATGTATCGTGACTAGGATGGTAGAAGGTGGGGATTGAACCCCAATAACCAGCAACCCTCCGATTGCTGGCACGGCCACTCTACCAACTTCGCCACGCCGTCACTCCTGTAACTTTCTCTAGTAACAGATAAGCACACGTATGACTGAGGAGTCATAGTGTAACTTTGTGTGGTGTTTGAGTTGTCCGACTTTTTGTGTGGCCATAAACGCACCAGTGGCTTAGTGGTATGCGTGTTGTTGACGAACACCGTTAGGGCCGCTTGTTGCCACTGTCACTCAAAGTTGCATTTCAAAATGACACAGAATAAATGTGTTTATTTTGTTTAGAATTCAGATGGGTTTGATTTGGTGCGCGGCATATATTTGCTGTGCGCAGAGGACGCTTGAGCAGTGCGCAATTGCGCAGGCGCGCACCTTAGACGGAACGTTGCTCACAGGGCACAGAGGAGGCGTCAGTGCGATACAGTTCGCGTATCGGTCACGTGACCAAAGCAGCGCATGATCGGTCACGTGACTTTCTAAAAGCGGTACGCGCACCGACACAGGGCCCTATGAGCTCGACGCATGCGCCGATGCATCTGTGTTGCCGGACCCATCACTACGCAGCGGCCTGCTGTAATAATTGACACACACAATAAACAGAAATGTCCTGCATTTTAAACGTCTGACAGATTACCCACTAACATTTTCGTCCGTTCTCGTCTCGTCGACGAAAACTCGCACACGTCTTGTCATGTTTTCGTCATCAGAGAGACATGTTTATCTCGTCACCGTCTCGTTATCGTTATGAAAAAAAGTGGCGTCAACGAAATGATTTCGTCATCGTTGACGAAAACAACACTGGTGTGTGACAATCATTGGTACTTTAACTTTACGTTAAGTAATGAATTAATTCCCCTGGTAATCAGTGTTAAAAATAACATTCAAAATATAAAACTGTTGTGTTTACTAGGGGAGGTGACGGCAAACATACACCAGGGGGAAGTATGAACAATGTTTTATTATATATATAGACAATATATATATATATATATATATATATATATATATATATATATATATATATATATATATATATATATATATATATATATATATATATATATATATATATATATATATATATAATAATAACCAATACAACTACACTATAGAATGAAGTGTGTGACCAAAATGCCAGAGTGTGTGATGTAAGACTGTGTGTGTAGTTAGCTGTTGTGTATTACCGTGATGTTGGATGAGGAAGTAGACAAGTCCAAATTGGGCAAGGCAGAAGGGGTCCAAGATGCGCGAGGGGTCCGTGGGGCAGAGAGAGAGACGTCAGAGTCCGGGGGGGCGAGCGAGAAGTCGGGAAACGAGGAAGCCAGTCCAAAACACAGGGGAAGATCCAGGGAATAGTGAGACGCTCACAGTCCAGGCGACGGAGGGTACTGCGGGGACACGGGAGAAACAAGGGACAAGTAAGCCACGGAGAGGGAAACAAGACGAGAGAGCATAAAGCTTGACGCTTACGGTACACCATGAGAAAACTAAGTTCCCGCGCCGATCCTTGGGTCCACCCTGCCTTTATCCGGCACGCCCTCATCAGTCTCAGGTGTGCCGATAGCCGGTGAGTGTTTGCAGCTGGCGGCTGCTGCAGGGCGGAGACGTGCACGGCGCGTCCCTGGATTTGCGCGGCCGTGGGCGTGTCCCAAGGTACGCGCAGATGTCAGGGGTCTGAGCCGTAACAGTATCCCCCCCCCTATGGACAGATTCCAGATGTCCTAGAAGTAGAACCCCCCAAAAAACAGGAACAACAGTCAAGGGAGGGCGGAGGGGAAAACTGGTGGTGGGTCGCCGGCCCAAGTGTCCCCGAATCCACCGGGGACGAGTCTGGTGGCGGCGGCGAGTAGAACGCCGCTGAGGCCGGCGAGGCGGGCGACCCAGGAATGGCCACCATCTTGGCCGTAGGGAGGGCAGACACGAGTGGCGCCATGGGTCTGAGCCGTAACAAAAACATTCTCATGCATTTTAATCCATTCATCCATTTTCTACCGCACCTGTTCAAGAAGTCGCATTAACGGTAAGAAGTATTTTATTTATCATTGGTTAGCTTCAGAATAACAATGTTATTAAAAAGAATAAGAGACGTATTATACTCTAAAAATGTTGGTCTTATTTAAAAATGCACGCATTTAGTTGTATTCAGTGTTAAAAAATATTATATGGCTCTCACGGAAATGCATTTTGAAATATTTGGCTTTCATGGCTCTCTCAGCCAAAAAGGTTCCCGGCCCCTGGGTTAGATGCTTCTTTTCCTTAGCTCGCCATCAAAAAGAGAAGCCTGGCTTGTGTAAGAGCCAGGACCATTCTTATAAATCCATGTGTACACAAAATATCTTCTTTAAATAACACTAATTGTATTATAAAGTATCCAGAATATGTTCTAGTTCTTTCCTCAGTATTGTACAATATAAATCAATAAACATGTCAGAATCACAATATGCAATAAAATGCTAAAATAACTATTAGCAGCATAAATATGAGCTATACCAGGGGTCGGCAACCCAAAATGTTGAAAGAGCCATATTGGAGCAAAAATACAAAAACAAATCTGCCTGGAGCCACAAAAAATTCAAAGCCATATTACATACAGATAGTGTGTCATGAGATATACATTGAATTAAGATGACTTCAAGGAAACTAAATGAGCTCAAATATAGCTACAGATGAGGCATAATGATGCAATATGTACATATAGCTAGCCTAAATAGCATGTTAGCATCGATTAGCTTGCAGTCATGCAGTGTCTGATTAGCACTCCACACAAGTCAATAACATCAACAAAGCTCACCTTTGTGCATCCATGCACAACGTTAAAAGTCTGGTGGACAAAATGAGACGGAAAAAGAAGTGGCATAACAGTTAAACACGTCCTAGAAAGTCGGAGAAAGTTATACATTTAAACAAACTACGGTGAGTTCAAGGACTGCCAAAATTAGTAGGACAAAACGGCGCTCGCCAAATACTCGAATCAGTGAAGCATATTTAATATAAACAATGTGCTTTATAACAATTAGGGAGGTTTGTGTCATGTTTGTCCTCCTACAGAAACCATATTAAAACAAAAAATATATTTTTTTCCCCTCATCTTTTTCCATTTTTCATACATTTTTTAAAAAGCTCCACAGAGCCACTAGGGCGGCGCTAAAGAGCCGACCCATGACCTATACCAGGGGTCGGCAACCCAAAATGTTGAAAGAGCCATATTGGACCAAAAATACAAAAACAAATCTGTCTGGAGCCGCAAAAAATTAAAAGCCATATTACATGTGTCATGAGATATACATTGAATTAAGAGGACTTAAAGGAAACTAAATTCGCTCAAATATAGCTACAAATTAGGCATAATGATGCAATGTGTACATATAGCTAGCCTAAATAGCATGTTAGCATCGATTAGCTTGCAGTCATGCAGTGACCAAATATGTCTGATTAGCACTTCACACAAGTCAATAACATCAACAAAACTCACCTTTGTGCACTCATGTACAACGTTAACAGTTTGGTGGACAAAATGAGACAGAAAAAGAAGTGGCATAAAACACGTCCTAGAAAGTCGGAGAAAGTTATGCATGTAAACAGACTATACGGTGAGTTCAAGGACCGCCAAAATAAGTAGGACAAAACGGCGCTCGCCAAATACTTGAATCAGTGAAGCATATTTAATATAAACAGTGTGATTTATAACAATTAGGGAGGTTTGTGTCATGTTTGTCCTCCTACAGAAACCATATTAAAACAAAAAATATATTTTTTTCCCCCTCATCTTTTTCCATTGTTCATACATTTTTGAAAAAGCTCCACAGAGCCACTAGGGCGGCGCTAAAGAGCCGCGGGTTGCCGACCCCTGACCTATACGAAGCAGTCAGTGCACTAAACGTGCTTCTTATCAAAACACAGTTAAAAGTACATTCAATACACAAATAGTTATGAAAGGTTGAAGTCATAAAGCTTGTATGTGGACCATTGAATGAAACAATGGAAGAAAGATTCATGCTAAAGGTGCTATGTTCATAAATATAGACTCACCAACAGTCACACACGGCTTACTGACAACAAACTCCGGCGCTGGTAGTCGGCTCTATGAAGTTACAAATGGGCATTTTAGTTTAGACACAATATTTCAGGTGAAAAGGAGAATAAAAACCTACCTGGAGCAGAAATACAATCTGTTTCCCCTCAAGTCCTGTCTACTGGCCACTTCCTGCTACCGGCATATAACCAAAGCTGATTGGACTGTGGCGGTCACGTGACTAGGAAGAGCGCAAAGAGTAAATAGAAAGCAAGACAATGCCAGTCACTGCAAAAAGTATGGATTTGACACCTGCGTTACATATATGTGTATATATATATATATATATATATACACATATATGTAACGCATATATATATATATATATATGTATAATCTGACTGTGATGAAGTCAGTGCCTCACCAGCCATGAACCTCACCGCACGTCACTGATATATACACATATATGTAACGCTGGTGTCATATCCATACCTTTTGCAGTGACTGGTATTATCTTGCTTTCTATTTACTCTTCCTAGTCACGTGACCGCCACAGTCCAATCAGCTTTGGTTATATGCCGGTAGCAGGAAGTGACTGGTATGCTCTTACTTCCTATTACTATTATTAATATTGTTATTATTATTACTATAATTGTTATTATTACTATTATCAATATTATTATTACTATTATTATTATTTTTAATTATAATTACCACCAACTGTGTTCTCTTCAGTGCATCAAAAGGTTCATAAAGATCAACATTAAAACAATCACTTCTATTAATGTGCACGATTGCAATGATTTTGTAGAAAACAACGTTTTACTTTCTCACTTGTTCATTTTTTATGGTTTTATTTGCTTCACTCGTCCGACAAAGTTTGTCAAATGTTTTATTTGTCCTTTTTATGAAGAATAGAAGCTGATTATGGCAACATTTATCATTAACATTGATATAAAATGTCCCAACTTTGGATTCAAAATTACAGGAAAAAATTATTTGTGTAAATCAATCTTGCTTTAAGAATCCAATGAATGAATAAATACAAAGTATAGAATAACAATGTCATGTTTTTTCTTTTCAAGCCTACAAGTATTGTGTTTATTTTAAAAAGTTGATAAATTAACATTTTATATGACAGACTTTTTAAAGTTGTTTAATGAGCAACTTATATCCAAATTCCTGAATATCTGAAATGAAGCTTTTTTTGTTGTTGTTGGTGGTTTTTTTTCTTAACTTAACATCTGAATGATTATAAATAACACTTTTTTTTTCTTTGTTCATGTTTCGTGTTAGGTGGTTACTCAAAACATTTCAACGTAAACTGAATGGACTTTGGCGACTCAATGGCGCCTCTAGCGGCCATCGAGCCAACAACAAGTTGACGAAGAAGACATGTTGGTGGTGCGCGTGCGTGAGCCGCCGTGCACGTGCACGCAGCAGAGGAGCATCGGTGAACACAAAGTGATGAAGATGATGGGCAGCATCGACATGAGGAAGAGGCTGAAGAGGGTGTGCGCGCACACGCACTGGGGGCGGGAGGAGAGAGAGAGAGAGAGAGAGTAGGTGAAAGATAGAGAGAGAGAGGGGGAGGGGAGGGAGAAAGGGAGAGAAAGAGAGGGAGAGAGGGAGAGAGAGAGAGAGAGAGAGAGAGAGAGAAAGAGAGGGAGAGCTAGAAAGAG
Organism: Entelurus aequoreus; assembly: GCF_033978785.1. Lineage (NCBI taxonomy): Eukaryota > Metazoa > Chordata > Actinopteri > Syngnathiformes > Syngnathidae > Entelurus > Entelurus aequoreus. The sequence goes on from NC_084758.1 coordinate 3,417,481, forward strand.
AAAAAGACAAAGAGAAAGAAAGAGAGAGAAAGAAAAAGAGAAAAGAGATAGAGAGAGAGAGAAAGAGAGAGAAGGTGAGATAAAGAGAAGGGGATAGAAAGAAAGAAAAAAAAGAGAGAAAGAGAAAGAAACAAGATAGTGAAAAAGAGAAAGAAAGAGAGCGAGAGAGAGAGTGAAAGAGTGAAATAAAGTCAACAAGAGAGGGAGAAAGAGAGAGTAGGGGAAAGAGAGAGAGAGAGAGAGAGAGAGAGAGAGAGAGAGAGAGAGAGAGAGAGAGAAAGGGACAGAGAGAGTGGGGGAAAGAAAGAGAGGGAGAGAAAGAGAGAGTGGGGAAAGGAAGAGAGAGAGACAGAGAGACAGAGAATGGGGGGGAGAGAGAGAGAGAGCGAGAGAGAGAGAGAGAGAGAGAGAGAGAGAGAAAGGCGGGAAGCTAAAAGGCGGCTCTCACTTTCCACGTGCACGTGTGGCGGGAAACATCTTCACGTGAAATGCGAGCGCCAAAGTCCTCCTGGGAGGCGGGAGTGAGGGATGTGACAGTTGGGACTCGCACCCACCACCACCCACACCACCACCACCACCACCACCATGTGCCAGCAGCGGCGGTGAGAGATGGTGCACGGACACGGCAACTGGTCCATGGGACACGGAGACTGGTCTAAGGGACACGGAGACTGGTCTAAGGGACACGGTGACTGGTCTAAGGGACACGGTGACTGGTCTAAGGGACACGGCGACTGGTCTAAGGGACACGGTGACTGGTCTAAGGGACACGGAGACTGGTCTAAGGGACACGGTGACTGGTCTAAGGGACACGGTGACTGGTCTAAGGGACACGGAGACTGGTCTAAGGGACACGGTGACTGGTCTAAGGGACACGGAGACTGGTCTAAGGGACACGGTGACTGGTCTAAGGGACACGGTGACTGGTCTAAGGGACACGGAGACTGGTCTAAGGGACACGGTGACTGGTCTAAGGGACACGGTGACTGGTCTAAGGGACACGGAGACTGGTCTAAGGGACACGGTGACTGGTCTAAGGGACACGGTGACTGGTCTAAGGGACACAGAGACTGGTCTAAGGGACACGGAGACTGGTCTAAGGGACACGGTGACTGGTCTAAGGGACACGGAGACTGGTCTAAGGGACACGGTGACTGGTCTAAGGGACACGGAGACTGGTCTAAGGGACACGGAGACTGGTCTAAGGGACACGGAGACTGGTCTAAGGGACACGGTGACTGGTCTAAGGGACACGGAGACTGGTCTAAGGGACACGGAGACCCCATGAGACTGGTGGTGGACCCCCGGCACCTCCTGCAACTCATGCTGGAGGAGCCGCAGCCCGCCTCGCTGGGGGCCACCCTGGGGGCCACCCTGGGGCCGCGCAACTCCACGCCGGCTGGGGGCGAGGGGCCGCAGCAGCACTCCTTCCCCTGGGCGGTGACGCTGCTGGCCGGCGTGCTCATCACCACCATCGTGGTGGACGTGGTGGGAAACATGCTCGTCATCTTGTCCGTCTTCAGGAACAGGAAACTCAGGAAAACTGGTAATACTACTACTACTACTACTAATACTACTACTACTACTAACAATACTATTACTATTGCTATACTACTACTACTAATAATAATAATATTAATAATACTAGCAATACTACTACTACTAATACTAATATTACTACTACTATTACTATACTACTACTAATGATAATAATACTAATACTAACAATACTACTACTACTACTACTACTACTACGATGTTCTTTACTCCCTTAAGTTGGAGAAAATCAAAGTTGTTCTGTGAAGTTTCAGGAAGTCTGAGGTGCTTTCCTAAAATTAGACTAAGACTGACCTCAAGTTTCACCCTGATTGGAAAATGATTGAAAGGTAGATGATTGATGAGCCTTTTGCCGGGGAGAGAAAAAAATAACATTTGAGACGTGCTTAATTGTGTTTCTAGATTGTGTTCGTCAAAAATCCAATCAACAAGTGATTTAAAAAAGCCATGTTTGAATAATACGTCAACAATGTTAGCTCGAGTTGTTGTGTAGCCAGCTTAGCCTTCTAAAGTAAGACAATATCTCCACTGTCAATTAAAGGATGATTTTTTTTTTGCTGAGTCAGCGTGAGGGGGCGTGGTTGACAAATATTTCTTTTTGGTTTCAAATCTTAATTTTTTTTTGGGGGGGTGGGGTTAAAAATTGTGGATTTAGTTACAAATCGTTTTTATTTTCAACATTTTATTTTTGGTTAAGATTGTTTTTTGAAGTTTACAAATACTTTTTTTGCGGTGACAACATAAAAAAAAAATACAGATCTTTTTTCATGGTACAATAAGTAGTTGACAAATATTTATTTTTGGTTTCAAATCTTAATTTTTTTTTGGGGGGGTGGGGGTTAAAAATTGTGGTTTTAGTTACAAACTGTTTTTATTTTCAAAAATGTATTTTGGTTCCGAATGTTTTTTTTGTTACAAATTTTCTTTTTGGTCAAATTTTTCTTTTCAGTTAAAAATCTTGTTTTTGGTTATGAATGTTTTTTTAAATTATTATTTTTTGTAGTTTACAAATATTTTTTTTGCGGTGACAACTTTAAAATGTATCTTTTTTTACAGATCTTTTTTCATGGTATAATTACTGGTTGACAAATATTTCTTTTTGGTTTCAAATCTTAATTTTTTTTTGGGGGGTGGGGTTAAAAATTGTGGATTCAGTTACAAATCGTTTTTATTTTCAACATTTTATTTTTGGTTAAGATTGTTTTTTGTAGTTTACAAATACTTTTTTTGCGGTGACAACATAAAAAAAAAATACAGATCTTTTTTCATGGTACAATTAGTAGTTGACAAATATTTATTTTTGGTTTCAAATCTTAATTTTTTGGGGGGGGGGGGTTGGGGGGTTAAAAATTGTGGTTTTAGTTACAAATCGTTTTTATTTAAAAAAAAATGTTTGTGGTTACAAATGTTTTTTTTGGTGTAAATTATTGTTTGTAGTTTACAAATATTTTTTGGCAGATCTTTTTTTGTGGTACAATTAGTAGTTTGCAAATATTTATTTTTTTTATTTTTGGTTTCAAATCTTTATTGTGTTATTTTTTTGGTGACACCTTTTTGGGGGTTAAAAATTGTGGTTTTAGTTACAAACTGTTTTTATTTTGAAAAATTTTTTTTGGTTACGAATGTTTTTTTTGTTACAAATTTTCTTTTTGGTCAAATTTTTCTTTTCAGTTAAAAATCTTGTTTTTGGTTACGAATGTTTTTTTAAATTATTATTTTTTGTAGTTTACAAATATTTTTTTTGCGGTGACAACTTTAAAATGTATCTTTTTTTACAGATCTTTTTTCATGGTATAATTACTGGTTGACAAATATTTCTTTTTGGTTTCAAATCTTAATTTTTTTTGGGGGGGGGGGTTAAAAATTGTGGATTCAGTTACAAATCGTTTTTATTTTCAACATTTTATTTTTGGTTAAGATTGTTTTTTGTAGTTTACAAATACTTTTTTTGCGGTGACAACATAAAAAAAATACAGATCTTTTTTCATGGTACAATTAGTAGTTGACAAATATTTATTTTTGGTTTCAAATCTTAATTTTTTTGGGGGGGGGTCGGGGGGTTAAAAATTGTGGTTTTAGTTACAAATCGTTTTTTATTTTAAAATGTTATTTTTTGGTTAAGATTGTTATTTGTTAAAACATTTCTTTTTGGCAACATTTTTCTTTTCAGTTAAAAATCGTGTTTTTGGTTACGAATGTTTTTTTTGGTTTAAAAAATCTTTTTTTGTAGTTTACAAATACTTTTTTTGTCTTTTCCACAATTTGCTTCCCGGTCGGTCCCCCAGTCACAAGTCGTGGTTTTTGTGTGGTTGAGTTTTTTCTCTCCGACCCCCGCAGGAAACGCCTTCGTGGTGAGCCTGGCGCTGGCCGACCTGCTGGTGGCCATCTACCCGTACCCGCTGGTGCTGTCGGCCATCTTCCACGACGGCTGGATCGCCGGCTACATCCACTGCCAGATCAGCGGCTTCCTGATGGGCCTGAGCGTCATCGGCTCCATCTTCAACATCACGGGCATCGCCGTCAACCGCTACTGCTTCATCTGCCACAGCCTGAAGTACGACCGGCTCTTCTCGGGCGCCAACACCGTGGGCTACGTGGCGCTGGTGTGGGCGCTCACCGTCCTGGCCATCGTGCCCAACTGGTTCGTGGAGTCGCTGCAGTACGACCCGCGCGTCTACTCCTGCACCTTCGCCCAGTCCGTCAGCTCGCTGTACACCATCGCCGTGGTGGTGGTGCACTTCGTCCTGCCCATCGCCGTGGTCACCTACTGCTACCTGCGCATCTGGATCCTGGTCATCCGGGTGCGGCGCCGCGTCAAGCCCGACTCGCGGCCCAAGATCAAGCCGCACGACCTGCGCAACTTCCTCACCATGTTCGTGGTCTTCGTGCTCTTCGCCGTGTGCTGGGCGCCGCTCAACCTCATCGGCCTGGCGGTGGCGCTGGACCCCGGGCTGGGCCGCGCCATCCCGGAGTGGCTCTTCACCGCCAGCTACTTCATGGCCTACTTCAACAGCTGCCTCAACGCCGTCGTCTACGGCGCCCTGAACCACAACTTCAGGAAGGAGTACAAGCGCATCGTCCTCATCATCTTCAGGTTCCACTGCTGAGGGGCGGGGCTAGCGCCCGAGGAAGGACGCGTATGGGATACCAGGGTCATCGGCGCCACTTTCGGCTCTATCGTGCTGCATTCGGGGACACTGGGAGAGTCCGGGAATTTCACTGAGGTTCGAGAACAAACACGGCGTAAGCCCGGATTATGCTAGCTTGCAATTCTCTTTCTGAACACCGGAGGCAGCGTTGGCGACCACAACTCCCAGAGATGTTCAACGGTGATAAACTTTCCCATTTACATTAAAACGATCGTCAAATTGCGATTGGTAACACTTTGATAAACCCTGCAAGCAAGCTAGCACCAGCTAGCTTAAATCCTAACGCGAAAACAAGAGACATTAATGTCTTTCCTTAATAAAAGACGACATTACCCAATCGACTCCACCATATTCAACGTGAGATCGACCCACACATTTTTTCTTTAGCATTAAAAACAAAATTGAGAACTCATGTAGACCATGAAGACCACCATCCAAGAGTCCTTGGACCTTGAGCGGGTCCTGCTCATTCTGCTTCCTGATTGGTTGGAGGACTTTGATCACTAATCTCTTCAAGCCGTCAAGGTGAACATGACTCTTGAAACATCTTTAAAGTCCGTACAGTTTTTCCTTCACGCGACTGTTTTTCCTCCAGGAAAATCGTTCACCAGGTCTGCGTTAGCATCGTTAGCATCCTGGACCTTCATTGGTTTCCAACATGTGAAGCCTCCATTGTCCTCGCCGAGGTCTCGTTAGCCCGGTCCACTCGAGTCCGATCGAAAAGTGTCAGAGGGCTCTTCCCCACTCGAGCTGTCAATCATCCCCCTTCAGGGACACGCCCCTCACTAGTGCCCCCTCAACCGCAACAGGTGGCACCCCGGGGCCGCGCCTCCTCCTACTTGAGGGCCGTTAATGAACGATTGGTCCCAAACAACCACAGAGTGAGTCATCTCTCTCTCACTCGCACGCGCACACGCACGCACACACACACACACACACACACACACAAACACACACACACACACACACACACACACACACACACACACACACACACACACACACACACACACACTTGACATGAGAGGCCACAGCACTGTGTTACATAAGACCAGGACAGGGGAGATGTGGTGTTATTTTCACCCTGGCGTGTGTGTGTGTGTGTGTGTGTGTGTGTGTGTGTGTGTGTGTGTGTGTGTGTGTGTGTGTGTGTGTGTGTGTGTGTGTGTGTGTGTGTGGTCCACGTCCATTGTAGAACACGTCCACTAAGAAGAAGTCAGTTTGTGTGTTTTACTCTTTTGTTTCATCGTAACTGTGGAACTCTTTAACTCACTCAGTACCCCCCCCCCCGCCCCCCAACAGCCACCTGCCCCCAAGAGACGGGACATAATTTTTCCACACCCCCTGATGGACTTCATTTTTTTCACACACCCCTAAGGGCCATCTTTTTTTACCCCCCCTAAGTGACAGGATGTGAGGGGCGTGGACTTGAGGGGTGTGGACTTAGAGGGGTGTGGACTTAGAGGGGCGTGGATGTGAGGGGTGTGGACTCGAGAGGGGCGTGGACTTGAGGGGTGTGGACTTAGAGGGGTGTGGACTTAGAGGGGCGTGGATGTGAGGGGTGTGGACTCGAGAGGGGCGTGGACTTGAGGGGTGTGGACTCGAGGGGCGTGGACATAGAGGGGCGTGGACATAGAGGGGCGTGGACTTGAGGGCCGTGGACATGAGGGGTGTGGACTTAGAGGGGCGTGGACTTGAGGGGTGTGGACTTGAGGGGTGTGGACTTAGAGGGGCGTGGACTTTAGGGGCGTGGACTTAGAGGGGCGTGGACTTAGAGGGGCGTGGACTTAGAGGGGCGTGGACATAGAGGGGCGTGGACATAGAGGGGCGTGGACTTGAGGGGTGTGGACTTAGAAGGGCGTGGACTTAGAGGGGCGTGGACTTGAGGGGTGTGGACTTAGAGGGGCGTGGACTTGAGGGGTGTGGACTTAGAGGGGCGTGGACTTGAGGGGTGTGGACTTAGAGGGGCGTGGACTTTAGGGGCGTGGATGTAAGGGGCGTGGACTTAGAGGGGCGTGGACTTAGAGGAGCGTGGACTTAGAGGGGCTTGGACATAGAGGGGCGTGGACATAGAGGGGCGTGGACATAGAGGGGCGTGGACTTAGAGGGGCGTGGACTTGAGGGGTGTGGACTTAGAAGGGCGTGGACTTAGAGGGGCGTGGACTTGAGGGGTGTGGACTTAGAGGGGCGTGGACTTGAGGGGTGTGGACTTAGAGGGCCGTGGACTTTGAGGGGCGTGGACTTGAGGGGCGTGGACTTTGAGGGGCGTGGAATTAGAGTGGCGTGGACTTTGAGGGGCGTGGACTTCGAGGGGCGTGGACTTCGAGGGGCGTGGACTTTGAGGGGCGTGGACTTAGAGGGGCATGGACTTAGAGGGGCGTGGACTTTGAGGGGCGTGGTTTTTGAGGTGCATGGACTTAGAGGGGCGTGGACTTTGAGGTGTGTGGACTTTGAGGGGCGTGGACTTGAGGGCCGTGGACTTAGAGTGGCGTGGACTTAGAGGGGCGTGGACTTAGACGGGTGTGGACTTAGAGGGGCGTGGACTTGAGGGCCGTGGACTTAGAGTGGCGTGGACTTAGAGGGGCGTGGACTTAGACGGGTGTGGACTTGAGGGGCTTGGACTTAGAGGGGCGTGGACTTGAGGGGTGTGGACTTTGAGGGGCGTGGTTTTTGAGGGGCATGGACTTAGAGGGGCGTGGACTTAGACGGGCGTGGACTTCGAGGGGCGTGGACTTTGAGGGGCGTGGACTTTGAGGGGCGTGGACTTAGAGGGGCGTGGACTTTGAGGGGCGTGGACTTTGAGGGGCGTGGACTTTGAGGGGCGTGGACTTCGAGGGGCGTGGACTTTGAGGTGCGTGGACTTAAAGAGTTTCCACAGTGATATTTGCATGTGAGGTCAAGAAGGAAGCCAAATAAAAGTCCAAGGTCACGTCAGGAAAATAAAAGCCTCAACTTGCAGGACATAAAAAAGAAAGTGGGCGTGGCCTCTCAAACAGGAAGTTGTCTGTAAATAAGAATGTGAATGCAAACTTTTTCAAACCGAGCTAAAGTATGAATGTTTTTTATGTATTATTATTATGATCTCTATTTGGTTCTTTCTTTAAGGGCCAACATTTTCACTTTCCTGCTCCCACTCCCACTCCCACACTGTAGGGATCATCTCCAGCCTTCTTTCACTGTTGTGAAAGGTGGCAACTGTCATTAATGGCGTGCGAGAGGAGCGATCGCATGAATGGAATGTTTTTATCAGGATTATTACTACTCACCTAGAGACGACTGTGGCTTTGATTTTTGGATTATTTGGAGTCTTATTTTCAACATTTATTGTGAATTATGGCGGTGGTTATCATGAAGAACCTGTGAGGAGCGATCACGTTGCAGCCATTCTCTGACACGGAACTCATTCTTCTAATGGCAACCAGGAAGTGTCATGTCTCATGCCCTCACTCTACTGGAGATAATAGGAGTCATAAACCTCATTTCTCATCTCAAACTATGTCTCATTTCTTTCTTTTCTTCTAACTCTTTGAATAATCAACAACTTCTGCACTTTGTCAGCCAGCTGCATGTACAACATGGAAGTGGAGAGGATGAGAACATGAACGTGTTCATGAGAACCTGACGATGAGAACATGATAGTGAGAACATGATGAGAGCGTGTTCATGAGAACATGATGAGGAAATGTAATCAACAAAATGTTGAGAACAAGATGAGAAACTGATCATGTGAACGTTTAGTCAGACTCTGGTGATGAGAACATGATGATGAAAACGTTATAAGAACATGATGATGAGAACATGATGATGAGAACATTATGATGAAAATGTTATAAGAACATGATGATGAGAGCATGTTAATGAGAACATGATGATGAGAACATGAACATGTTCATGAGGACCTGATGATGGGAACATTATAATGAGAACATGATGGTGAGAACATGATGAGAGCATGTTCATGAGAACATGATCATTAGAACATGATGAGAACATTTACTGAACAAAATATTGAGAACAAGATGAGAAACTGATAATGTGAACGTTTAGTCAGACCCTGGTGATGAGAACATGATGATAAAAAGCGTTATAAGAACATGATGATGAGAGCATGTTAATGAGAACATGATGACAACATAAATGTGTTCATGAGAACCTGATGATGAGAACATGATAGTGAGAACATGATGAGAGCGTGTTCATGAGAACATGATGAGGAAATGTAATCAACAAAATGTTGAGAACAAGATGAGAAACTGATCATGTGAACGTTTAGTCAGACTCTGGTGATGAGAACACTATGATGAAAATGTTATAAGAACATGATGATGAGAGCATGTTAATGAGAACATGATGATGAGAACATGAACATGTTCATGAGGACCTGATGATGAGAACATTATAATGAGAACATGATGGTGAGAACATGATGAGAGCATGTTCATGGGAACATGATCATTAGAACATGATGAGAACATTTAATGAACAAAATATTGAGAACAAGATGAGCAACTGATAATGTGAACATTTAGTCAGACCCTGGTGATGAGAACATGATGATGAGAACATGATGATAAAAAGCGTTATAAGAACATGATGATGAGCGCATGTTAATGAGAACATGATGATGACAACATGAATGTGTTCATGAGAACCTGATGATGGGAACATGATAATGAGAACATGATGAGAACATGATAATGAGAACATGATGAGAGCATGTTCATGAGAACATGAGAAAATGTAATAAACAGAATGTTGAGAACAAGATGAGAAACTGATAATGTGAACGTTTAGTCAGACCCTGGTGATGAGAACATGATGAGAACATTATGATGAAAACATTATAAAAAACATGATGATGAGAGCATGTTAATGAGAACATGATGATGAGAACGTTATGATGAAAAGATGATAAGGACATGATGATGGTAACCTAATGATGATGACATGTGGATGCGGACGTTATGAGAACATGATAATATTATGACAACATGTTAGGACGATGAAGAAAAATGGTAACGAGAACGTTTAATGAGGACACGATGAAAACGTGACAATGAGAACATGATGTTGAGGAAGTTAACATAACTCAAAGTTGAGAACAAGGTGAGAACATGTTGAGAACCTACTGACAATAACATGCTAATGCGGACATTATGAGAACATGATAATATTATGACGATAACATGTTGAGACCATGACGACAAAATGGTAATGAGAATGTTTAATGAGAACATGATGAGAACGTGTTGATGGGAAAATGACAGTGTTGATAACGCTGATGAGAACATGATGTGAGAACATGATGAGAAACGTGGATGAGAATAGAATGAGAGGACATGATGAGAACGTTGATGAGAACATGATTATGAGAATGTTAATGAGAAAAGAATGAGAACATGATGATGAGAAGATGATGTGGACAACGTTGAGAAAAGAATGAGAACATGATGATGAGAATATCATGTTGATGACGTTGAGAAAAGAATGAGAACATGATTATGAGAACGTGGATGAGAAAAGAATGAGAACATGATGAGAGCGTTGATGAGAACATGATTATGAGAATGTTAATGACAAAAGAATGAGAACATGATGAGAACGTTGATGAGAACATGATTATGAGAATGTTAATGAGAAAAGAATGAGTACATGATGATGAGAAGATGATGTTGACAGCGTTGAGAAAAGAATGAGAACATGATGATGAGAATATCATGTTGATAACGTTGAGAAAAGAATGAGAACATGATTATGAGCATGTGGATGAGAAAAGAATGAGAACATGATGAGAGCGTTGATGAGAACATGATTATGAGAATGTTAATGACAAAAGAATGAGAACATGATGAGAACGTTGATGAGAACATGATTATGAGAATGTTAATGAGAAAAGAATGAGTACATGATGATGAGAAGATGATGTTGACAGCGTTGAGAAAAGAATGAGAACATGATGATGAGAATATCATGTTGATAACGTTGAGAAAAGAATGAGAACATGATTATGAGCATGTGGATGAGAAAAGAATGAGAACATGATGAGAACGTTGATGAGAACATGATTATGAGAATGTTAATGAGAAAATAATGAGAACATGATGATGAGAAGATGATGTTGACAATGTTGAGAAAAGAATGAGAACATGATGATGAGAATATCATGTTGATAACGTTGAGAAAAGAATGAGAACATGATTATGAGAATGTGGATGAGAAAAGAATGAGAACATGATGAGAGCGTTGATGAGAACATGATTATGAGAATGTTAATGAGAAAAGAATGAGAACATGATGATGAGAAGATGATGTTGACAACGTTGAGAAAAGAATGAGAACATGATGAGAATATCATGTTGATAACGTTGAGAAAAGAATGAGAACATGATTATGAGCACGTGGATGAGAAAAGAATGAGAACATGATGAGAGCGTTGATGAGAACATGATTATGAGAATGTTAATGAGAAAAGAATGAGAACATGATGATGAGAAGATGATGTTGATAACATTGAGAAAAGAATAAGAACATGATGAGAATGTTAATGAGAACATGTTCTAATGTTAAACTTGGCAGAGGTTTTGTCTTCTCATCTTGAAAAGATCTCATGTTCTTGAACAGCCTCACAATGAGAGAATGAGGGTGGTGGGCGTGGCTTTATGGAGGTGTGGCCTCATTACAGCAGCAAAGCAATGACCTCATCTTATTTTATTGGCTATTGATATACATTTTATTTCATTGGTAATGATATATATTTTATTTAATTGGTAATGATATATATTTTATTTAATTGGCAATGATATATATTTTATTTCAATGGCAATGATATATATTTTATTTAATTGGTTATGATGTATATTTCATTTAACTGACAATGATATATATTATATTTGATGTGTTAGTGACCAGGAGCTGAATGTGGGCGGTCACATGACCTTCATGCACTCACCATGAGAATGTTCCTCATGAATGTTTTGTCATGTGACCACAAAAAGAGCTCATGGAGGCCAAACAATAAAAGAGAGTTTCACTGTGACTTGGAATATTTCTTCTTTTCTTCACGGCACACGGGACACTTCATTAGGGACACGCTGCTTCACTGCAGGTGCAAAAACCCCAGATTATTATTTATTATCACCTACCAAAACAACACTTTTGATTGACAGCCCGTCACATGACACGTCTTTGTTACCCCCGTTACTAAAACAACTCTCTCCTTTGAGTCACACATTAAGAGTGTTACTAAAACAACTCTCTCCTTTGAGTCACACATTAAGAGTGTTACTAAAACAACTCTCTCCTTTGAGTCACACATTAAGAGTGTTACTAAAACAACTCTCTCCTTTGAGTCACACATTAAGAGTGTTACTAAAACAACTCTCTCCTTTGAGTCACACATTAAGAGTGTTACTAAAACAACTCTCTCCTTTGAGTCACACATTAAGAGTGTTACTAAAACAACTCTCTCCTTTGAGTCACACATTAAGAGTGTTACTAAAACAACTCTCTCGTTTGACTCACACATTAAGAGTGTTACTAAAACAACTCTCTCCTTTGACTCACACATTAAGAGTGTTACTAAAACAACTCTCTCCTTTGAGTCACACATTAAGAGTGTTACTAAAACAACTCTCTCCTTTGAGTCACACATTAAGAGTGTTACTAAAACAACTCTCTCCTTTGAGTCACACATTAAGAGTGTTACTAAAACAACTCTCTCCTTTGAGTCACACATTAAGAGTGTTACTAAAACAACTCTCTCCTTTGAGTCACACATTAAGAGTGTTACTAAAACAACTCTCTCCTTTGAGTCACACACTAAGAGTGTTACTGAAACAACTCTCTCCTTTGACTCACACATTAAGAGTGTTACTAAAACAACTCTCTCCTTTGACTCACACATTAAGAGTGTTACTAAAACAACTCTCTCCTTTGACTCACACATTAAGAGTGTTACTAAAACAACTCTCTCCTTTGACTCACACATTAAGAGTGTTACTAAAACAACTCTCTCCTTTGAGTCACACATTAAGAGTGTTACTAAAACAACTCTCTCCTTTGACTCACACATTAAGAGTGTTACTAAAACAACTCTCTCCTTTGAGTCACACACTAAGAGTGTTACTGAAACAACTCTCTCCTTTGAGTCACACATTAAGAGTGTTACTAAAACAACTCTCTCCTTTGAGTCACACATTAAGAGTGTTACTGAAACAACTCTCTCCTTTGAGTCACACATTAAGAGTGTTACTAAAACAACTCTCTCCTTTGACTCACACATTAAGAGTGTTACTAAAACAACTCTCTCCTTTGAGTCACACATTAAGAGTGTTACTAAAACAACTCTCTCCTTTGACTCACACATTAAGAGTGTTACTGAAACAACTCTCTCCTTTGAGTCACACACTAAGAGTGTTACTGAAACAACTCTCTCCTTTGAGTCACACATTAAGAGTGTTACTGAAACAACTCTCTCCTTTGAGTCACACATTAAGAGTGTTACTAAAACAACTCTCTCCTTTGAGTCACACATTAAGAGTGTTACTAAAACAACTCTCTCCTTTGAGTCACACATTAAGAGTGTTACTAAAACAACTCTCTCCTTTGAGTCACACATTAAGAGTGTTACTAAAACAACTCTCTCCTTTGACTCACACATTAAGAGTGTTACTAAAACAACTCTCTCCTTTGACTCACACATTAAGAGTGTTACTAAAACAACTCTCTCCTTTGAGTCACACATTAAGAGTGTTACTAAAACAACTCTCTCCTTTGAGTCACACATTAAGAGTGTTACTAAAACAACTCTCTCCTTTGACTCACACATTAAGAGTGTTACTAAAACAACTCTCTCCTTTGACTCACACATTAAGAGTGTTACTAAAACAACTCTCTCCTTTGACTCACACATTAAGAGTGTTACTAAAACAACTCTCTCCTTTGACTCACACATTAAGAGTGTTACTAAAACAACTCTCTCTGAGAGAGATTCTGTTTCCAGAATGAATGTAAATACATTTACAAGAACAAACAGCTGCATAAGATTTGTTTTTTTGTAATTCCTATTATTATACATTTATGGCTCTAAAAAAAACCCCGCCAGGATATTTTGCGGAGAACTTTTAACCTAATGTCCACAATGGCATTGTCTATGCAAAAATGCAAAAAAAGAGTAGTGCCCAGACGTGGGAAGGAAAGTCACTTTCTAGCCACTTTTTCCTGGTTCACCTTTTGGCCTAAATCTACTAATAAAAGTTTCAATCAATCAATGAAACATGCCTTGTTACTTTGCAGTGTCTCAACCTCGCCACTAGATGGTGACAGAATTGCATCAACCTTTTTAAATTCCTTTTGAAGAAGAGAGCTGCTGGAGTTGTGCAGCAGGTCCGAGGTTCAAACACGGCCGTCAAACTCACATCATTTTATGAAATTAATTCCATTTAATCATCGTTTATTAGTCAATGGATTCCTTATTTGCACTGTGATGGACAACAATGCATGAAACTGCAAAGCTTTTCAACTTTATTATCCAATATTGCAACAAATATATCATACGTTACAAATGTATATTTTTTTGTTATCATTGAATTGTACACTTTGAAAATGACAGATTTATACAGTAAAACTTATTTTTTACAGTGTATTACTGTAAGTAGAAAAACATCTACCACTGTTTATTTGTGGTAAAATTATGTCGACTGAGCTGCCAGTTTTTTAATGAAAAATCTACAGATGTTTTTACAGTTCCTTACTGTAAATGGAAAAACGGTACCACTTTTTTTTTTCTTTTTAGCGGTAAAAAAATAACCTGGCAGCTCGGTTGCCAGAATGAAAAAAAGAACAGTGGTACTGTTTTTCCATTGACAGTTTTATATTGTAAAATAACCACAGTACAATTCTGGTGACTGAGTTGACAGTTTTTTTTTTAAATTGAAAAATCCACAGGTATTTTTACAGCGTATAACTGTAAATGGAAAAACGTTGTCACTTTTTTTCTTTTTTTTTACGGTTAAAAAATTACCTGGGAGCTCAGTTGCCAGAATGAAAAAAAAAACAGTGGTACTATTTTTCCATTTACAGTAAAATGTAAAAAAAAACACGGTAAATTTTGCGACTAACTTGACAGTTTTTGGTTGTTTTTTTTTACATAAAAAAAAAATGGTACTGTTCTTTCCATTTACAGTCTTATGTTAAAAATTCTGGCGACTTACTTGCCAGTTTTTTTTAAATGAAAAATTTAAAAAACAGTGGTACTATTTTTCCGATCACATTAAAATGTTGTAAAAAAAAACAAACAAAAAAAAACCCTGTATATTTTACAGTACAATTCTGGTGACTGAGTTGCCTTTTTTTTGTTGTAAAATCTAGATTATAATATGTATATATATATATATATATTTGGGGTGTGGGAAAAAATTGATTCGAATTTGAATCGCGATTCTCACGTTGTGCGATTCAGAATAGTTTCTCATTTTTAAAAAATCAGTTATTTATTTTTTAAAAAATGTATTAATCAATCCAACAAAACAATACAAAGCAATCACAACAATGCAATCCAATTCCAAAAGCAAACTCGAGCCAGCAACACTCAGAACTGCAATAAACAGAGCAATTGAGAGGAGACACAAACACCACACAGAACAATCCAAAAGTAGCGAAACAAAAATATTAACAACAGTATCAATATTAGTTACAATTTCAACATAGCAGTGATTAAAAATCCCTCATTGACATTATCATTAAACATTTATAAAAAAAAATAAAAAAATTTAAAAAAAGAATAGTGTCAACACACTGTGTCCAATATTTTCACAAAAATAAAATAAGTCATATTTTTGGTTCATTTAATAGTTAAAACAAATTTACATTAATGCAATCAGTTGATAAAACATTGTCCTTTACAATTATAAAAGCTTTTTACAAAAATCTACTACTCTGCTTGCATGTCAGCAGACTGGGGTAGATCCTGCTGAAATCTATGTATTCCATTAATAGACAATCCTTTTCAATCGGGAAAATATCATTTTTAAATCGAGAATCGTGTTGAATTGAAGAAAAAAATAACAATGGTATTAAAAACAATAAGAGACTTATTATACTCTAAAAATGTTGGTCTTACTTAAGAATGCACGCATTTAGTTGTATTCAGTGTTAAACAATATTATATGGCTCTCACGGAAATACATTTTAAAATATTTGGCTTTCATGGCTCTCTCAGCCAAAAAAGGTTCCCGACCCCTGGGTTAGAAGAACATATAAAAAGAAGGATACATATAAAAAGTACCTTTTTTTTGCAAGATGGCACTAAGATACTGGACTCTTAAGTTGAATTCTAGTTTTGGCTCTGCAAGGGTGTTTTTTTTTTTTTTTACAAATCCTATCTGAAAAGGATATGACGTACGTTCCCCTCCAGAGTCTATTGCTGTCTTTAAAAGACACTTGGCGGACGTGGCTGAAAACAATCAATCACATCTAAAACATCCAATAAATAGACTGCAACAGTCTTTGATGGCAGCACACAAAACTATAGACTACATGTGTAAAAATATCAATTAATTTTGAGACAAAAGATGGAACCATCTAATGAGGTAAGAAGGAGCTATTTTCTTTACAACTTGTTTCATACATGTACTTGTGTTGAACAGACTTTAACCGGGTCTTGGACCAACTGGAGCCATCCCAACAAGAGGTGATGAAGGACACATCCCCTGCGACCAAGCGACACCATACCCTGCGACCAAGGACACATACCCTGCGACCAAGGACACATACCCTGCGACCAAGGACACATACCCTCGACAAGGACACATACCCTGCGACCAAGGACACATACCCCTGCGACAAGGACACATACCCTGCGACAAGGACACATACCCGTGCGACCAAGGACACATACCCTGCGACCAAGGACACATACCCTGCGACCAAGGACACATACCCTGCGACCAAGGACACATACCCTGCGACCAAGGACACATACCCTGCGACCAAGGACACATACCCTGCGACCAAGGACACATACCCTGCGACCAAGGACACATACCCTGCGACCAAGGACACCTACCCTGCGACCAAGGACACATACCCTGCGACCAAGGAACACATACCTGCGACCAAGGACACATACCCTGCGACCAAGGACACATACCTGCGACCAAGGACATCATACCCTGCGACCAAGGACACATACCCTGCGACCAAGGACCATACCCAGGACCATACCCTGCGACCAAGGACACATACCTGCGACCAAGGACACATACCCTGCGACCAGGACACATACCCTGCGACCAAGGACACATACCGTGCGACCAAGGACACATACCCTGCGACCAAGGACACATACCCTGCGACCAAGGACACATACCCTGCGACCAAGGACACATACCCTGCGACCAAGGACACATACCCTGCGACCAAGGACACATACCCTGCGACCAAGGACACATACCGTGCGACCAAGGACACATACCCTGCGACCAAGGACACATACCCTGCGACCAAGGACACATACCCTGCGACCAAGGACACATACCCTGCGACCAAGGACACATACCGTGCGACCAAGGACACATACCCTGCGACCAAGGACACATACCCTGCGACCAAGGACACATACCCTGCGACCAAGGACACATACCCTGCGACCAAGGACACATACCCTGCGACCAAGGACACATACCCTGCGACCAAGGACACATACCCTGCGACCCAAGGACACATACCCTGCGACCAAGGACACATACCCTGCGACCAAGGACACATACCCTGCGACCAAGGACACATACCCTGCGACCAAGGACACATACCCTGCGACCAAGGACACATACCCTGCGACCAAGGACACATACCCTGCGACCAAGGACACATACCTGCGACCCAAGGACACATACCCTGCCGACCAAGGACACATACCCTGCGACCAAGGACACATCCCTGCGACCAAGGACACATACCCTGCGACCAAGGACACATACCCTGCGACAAAGGACACATACCCTGCGACCAAGGACACATACCGTGCGACCAAGGACACATACCCTGCGACCAAGGACACATACCGTGCGACCAAGGACACATACCCTGCGACAAAGGGACACATTACCCTGCGACCAAGGACACATACCCTGCGACCAAGGACACATACCTGCGACCAGGACACATACCGTGCGACCAAGGACACATACCCTGCGACCAAGGGACACATACCCTGCGACCAAGGACACATACCTGCGACCAAGGACACATACCCGTGCGACCAAGACACATACCCTGGCGACCAAGGACACATACCTGCGACCAAGGACACATACCCTGCGACCAAGGACACATACCCGTGCGACCAAGGACACATACCCGTGCGACCAAGGACACATACCGTGCGACCAAGGACACATACCTGGCGACCAAGGACACATACCCGTGCGACCAAGGACACATACCGTGCGACCAAGGACAACATACCCTGCGACCAGGACACATACCCTGCGACCAAGGACACATACGTGCGACCAAGGACACTACGGCACCAAGGACACATCCCTGCGACCAAGACACATACCGTGCGACCAAGGACACATACCGTGCGACCAAGGACACATACCCTGCGACCAAGGACACATACCCTGCGACCAAGGACACATACCCTGCGACCAAGGACACATACCGTGCGACCAAGGACACATACCGTGCGACCAAGGACACATACCCTGCGACCAAGGACACATACCGTGCGACCAAGGACACATACCGTGCGACCAAGGACACATACCCTGCGACCAAGGACACATACCCTGCGACCAAGGACACATACCCTTGCGACCAAGGACACATACCGTGCGACAAGGACACAATACCCTGCGACCAAGGACACATACCGTGCGACCAAGGACACATACCCTGCGACCAAGGACACATACCCGTGCGACCAAGGACACATACCCTGCGACCAAGGACACATACCGTGCGGACCAAGGACACATACCCTGCGACCAAGGACACATACCCGTGCGACCAAGGACACATACCCTGCGACCAAGGACACATACCGTGCGACCAAGGACACATACCTGCGACCAAGGACACATACCCTGCGACCAAGGACACATACCCTGCGACCAAGGACACATACCCTGCGACCAAGGACACATACCGTGCGACCAAGGACACATACCCTGCGACCAAGGACACATACCCTGCGACCAAGGACACATACCCTGCGACCAAGGACACATACCCTGCGACCAAGGACACTTACCCTGCGACCAAGGGACACATACCCTGCGACCAAGGACACATACCCTGCGACCAAGGACACATACCTGCGACCAGGACACATACCCTGCGACCAAGGACACATACCTTGCGACAAGGACACATACCGTCGACCAAGGACACATACCCTGCGACCAAGGACACATACCCTGCGACCAAGGACACATACCCTGCGACCAAGGGACACATACCCTGCGACCAAGGACACATACCCTGCGACCAAGGACACATACCGTGCGACCAAGGACACATACCCTGCGGACCAAGGGACACATACCGTGCGACCAAGGACACATACCCTGCGACCAAGGACACATACCCTGCGACCAAGGACACATACCCTGCGACCAAGGACACATACCCGTGCGACCAAGGACACATACCGTGCGACCAAGGACACATACCCTGCGACCAAGGACACATACCCTGCGACCAAGGACACATACCGTGCGACAAGGACACATACCCTGCGACCAAGGACACATCCAGGACCATACCCTGCGACCAAGGACACATACCCTGCGACCAAGGACACATACCGTGCGACCAAGGACACATACCGTGCGACCAAGGACACATACCCTGCGACCAAGACACCATACCGTGCGACCAAGGACACATACCGTGCGACCAAGGACACATACCCCGCGACCAAGGACAGACCCTGGACCAACCTGCGACCAAGGACACATACCCTGCGACAAGGACACATACCGTGCGACCAAGGACACATACCCTGCGACCAAGGACACATACGTGCGGACAAGGACACATACCCTGCGACCAAGGACACATACCGTGCGACCAAGGACACATACCCTGCGACCAAGGACACATACCGTGCGACCAAGGACACATACCTGCGACCAAGGACACATACCGTGCGACCAAGGACACATACCGTGCAACTAAGAAAAGTGTCCAAGCTAAGATTGGAAAGCTTGACTTGAAATGTAAGGAACGTAGATTCTACATGATATATATACTTGCAGTGTGTATATTGTACATATTACATATTGTTATGAAGGTGTCTGTTACTACATGATATATATACTTGCAGTGTGTATATTGTACATATTACATATTGTTATGAAGATGTCTGTTACTACATGATATATATACTTGCAGTGTGTATATTGTACATATTACATATTGTTATGAAGGTGTATGTTACTACATGATATATATACTTGCAGTGTGTATATTGTACATATTACATATTGTTATGAAGATGTCTGTTACTACATGATATATATACTTGCAGTGTGTATATTGTACATATTACATATTGTTATGAAGGTGTCTGTTACTACATGATATATATACTTGCAGTGTGTACATATTACATATTGTCAAGTCCAAGTACAGAGCAGCATGTAGAATATTACATATTGTTATGAAGGTGTCTGTTACTACATGATATATATACTTGCAGTGTGTACATATTACATATTGTCAAGTCCAAGTACAGAGCAGCATGTAGAGCACACTCCAGGCCTGAAGGGGCAACAGTGAGCATTGAGGGCTGAACATCTCCACCTGCTTTGATTGAATTCACCTGTTCACCTGCTCAGAGCACATGCTTCAACATGTTTGAGCGTCACTCCTTTTGACATGCTGCTAAGAGGAAGGAAGACAGCTCCTGTGTGGACTCAGAAGACGCAACTGGTGAGGAAAGCGAGGGAAAGAAGTGCTTGTTTTGTACTGAGGAGAATGTTTCAAGAAGATCATTTCACTGATGTTTACTAAATTGTTTAGGTTGACTGAAAGTACATTTAAAAAGTTATCAGTGATACCGTATTTCCTTGAATAGCCGCAGGGGCGCTAATTAATTTAAAACCTCCTGTCACTCCTGCGTTTACCGGAAACCGGCGGGATGGCCGTGCATGCGGTAATTATTTTAAAACCTCTTCTCACTCCGGCGTTTACCAAAAGGAATCCATAAAGTTTAGGCGTGCGCTTTGAGTGTGATGTAAGCATACCATCATGAAAAGCACATTTAATTAAAAAAACGTTATTATGGTCTTACCTGTACTTATAAATGGAGTCCATTTGCAGCTCCTTCTGACCAAATGCATCGATAACTTGTTTATAGAAGTCTTCCTTATTTTCTTTCTTCAGTTTTAAAAGTCTCTGTTTCGATGGAGATATTCCTTTAATTATTACCTCCTGCTTCCATTGAAAGTCCAGTTTAGAAAACTGTTTTATTTTAGATACTGGTATGTAATCCTCCATGTTAAAAGGAAGAAAAAAAATCTCTTGCTGCGTGTGTTCACTTCTTCTGCAGTACCGGAAGTCGCAAGAAGGATCACTAGCGCGGCAGCGCCCTCTACCACCAGGAGGCGGGAGTCATTTAATGACTTATACAGTATTTCACACACGCATCTACGGTATATTAATAAAACATAGCTGCTTACTGTTCTCTTTAGCATACTGTACCAGTATTCAATAGCTTGGACCTTAAATCATACTGAAAAGCTCTTTATCTTTTTTCCTTTGTGCGATTGTAAACTACTGAAAGCAGCTTCCTCCATTTTGAAAATGAGGACAGATGCGTCACTCGTGACGTAACGAATTTGACCCGGTGGAAGTTCTAGCCATATGCTAAATATTTTGCGAAACGAGTTTGACCCGGCGAAAATTACAGACATGCGATAATAAAATTAATATTTTGCGAAACGAATTTGATCCAGCTTCAATAATAAACCGGCGATAAGGCCAAGCATGCGTTAATTATTTTGAGAAACGAGTTTGACCCGGCAGTAATTCTAGACGTGCGAATACTATATTCCCTGCGCCAATTCAAGGAAATACGGTATTTAAGTTTATTCTTATAATTAGGATGGATTGTTTATATTTAATTTCATTCATATTGTTGTAAATGTTTAAGTTTATTCTTAAATCTAGGCCCTATCAGTGGAAATTAATGTTCTTTAAACATTCTCCAGCCCTCGTGCGTCATTGCATTGACAGATTCATGAAAGTGGTTGAAATGTGGCGGTAATACGCCCTGATTTTTTGTTAAATATACCCCCTTTTTTGTGTTTATATTGTTCCCTCAAGATAAGCTAGCTTTTATACAACAGATTCATAAAACATTCAAATATCACAAAATGTGAAGTCCCGGAAGTGACTTGCGTGTTAACGATGGCTTTTTTAACTTGTTTTTTAATTTAGATTTTTTGTTGTATCACTAAAACGTAGAATGATCAGTATCGTGGATTGATATTTTTGATGTATATAAAGGATTTTTTTTTTAAAGATGTATTAATTTGCCATTTAAGGCTGCTTCCGGTTTCTGTGCGGTTTCAAAATAAATACTGTATTCCTAAGTAACAGTTGTTTTGTATGCAATCTATCGGAAATTGTTACTCGAATAAAGATCATAAAAATGAACTGCTTTGGCAGGAAAGTTATTAAAAACCACTGAACAGTTGACGGAAGTGACGCACTCTTCGCGCATGCGTGGAACTACCACCAAACATTTCGAAAAATGTGACGGCTTCTCTACTCCAGAGTGATGCAAAGTTTTGGTTTTGGTGAGTGACTACAGCTTTATTTCCATGTATACATTTGCTCGATAACCTATATCTCTCTTTGTAGCAACTTAGCACAACAGATAGCGATAGCTCCTCGGCTAAAATCTCGCGTTTCAAACATTCATGTTTGCGTCAAATTTGGACGATTACTATTGCATTATAATTATACAACATGTTTTTAAATATCCCCCTCATGTTCCCCTTTACTTTTAGGTAAGCTAGTTTTTAGACAACACACTCATGAAATATTCTAACATAACAAAACGTGACGTCACAGAATGCCGTCAAAAAGGGGACGTTGTCTTCGCGCATGCGCGGACACTGACGTATAATTACTGTTACTATAGTGAAGTTTTCGATGGATGGATATTTATTAGTAACCAGCGAAAATGTATATTATACACAGAGGTCACAACATCAGAACTGTATACTGTATACTGTATATGTATATGTGTATGTGTGTATGTATGTGTGTATATGTATGTATGTATGTGTGTATATATATATATATATAGCATAGTTTGTTAAACTTGTTTTTTATATTCAACAATTTAACACATCCATCAGGTTGAACAAAACATGTCAAGGAAAGAAAATAAAAGCAAATACAAAGTATTAAAACTTATTTAACAAATATGATACAATTTATAAAAAAAAAAAAAAAAAAAAAGAAAGGGTTAGAAAACTTTAATAAAGATATCTATTTAAGGGTTTTTGTACTTTTAACCATTTTCCCAGATTGAATTGATAATTTGAAACCGTTTAGCCAATTAGAAAATGTTTTTACTTTCAGAAATCAACATTTATGCATAAAAAATGTTGCTTGCAGCATAATAATGTTGACAAACATTTATGTTAATATCATTTACACAAAATAGATCAAATTTGACATTCATATATATGTATGTGTACCACTTCAGGAAAAACAACTTTGCTCTCCAAGTACCACCATAATGACCAACATTGAAATACAGTTGTGTAGTGGCCATAAGTATTCATTGAATATTTTTGGCCACAGTTTGAACAGTAACACTGTTTGCATATTTATGTCATTCTTTGTCGTTAGAGAATCACTGGCTTAGGGAATTGTGTAATACTATCATGAGGTGATTGTACATTAAAATGTGGTCCTAAATAAAGAGTGTTCTAGTACATGTGTATGATTGTGCTGCGTTTCTCTCTCTAGGATTACCTGCTAGTCCAGGAGCCAAAGGTGGACCTGGAGTTAAAGTAAGCACTATTCAATCAAACTTTTGACATTATGCACTTCACTTTTAACCACTTTTTCTCTTGCTAGGACGAGCCTGGTCCCAGAGGTCATGCCGGCATGTCCGGTGACCCTTGACCTTTGGTAAGTACCTAAACAAATCCAGTGCTTATCGATTAGACTGTTTTTCTACTGCACACCTGAAATGACTTATTACTATAGGGCGAGCCTGGGGTTCCTGGTCCCAAGGTAAATACTTGAGTCAATAACACGGACTCCAGGTACTCACCTCATACGTGTAACTGCAGGGAGACCGAGGTCAGCGCGGTCCAGTGGCTCCACAAGGAATAGTGGGAAAGACTGTGTTGAAAGTACAATACTTATTCATTGTTCTCATATATGACAGGGAAGCAAAGGAGAGAGAGGAGCGATGGGCGTTCCAGGTGCTCAAGGTCTGAGTGGAACCAAAGGAGACAAGGTATGTGGTGAAAGAGTCCACCAGGGGGCAGTGTTTACTCGGGAGTTAAATACAAGTCATGCAGGATGAAATATTTCTGTCCTTGTAGTGCTTCAGTACTTGGGATTTATTCTGAAGATAGTATATTTCATCAGTATTTATCAATACTTACCATTTCTTGTAAAGATAGTACAACATGTGTTTCTGTCCTGGTAGTACATCATTATGCTGTCTTTTAAAGTTGGTATATTAGAAGTATTTCTGTCCTTGTAGTGTAGTACATTAATACATACACTTTCTTGGAAATATAGCATGTTTCTATCCTTGTACTGTAGTACATCAATACTGCTAAATATAGTATATACATATGTATTTACACTTTCATCTAAAGATAGTATATTATATAAGTAATTGTGTCCTTGTACTGTAATACATACTTTCTTGTAAAGGTAGTACTGCCCCTCTGTCACTAGGTGTCCCCCAGGGTTGGGTGCTTGGTCCACTTCTCTTCATTGTACATGCTCCCCCTCGGTAACATCATCCGCCGCCATCACCTCCAATTCCACTGCTACGCAGATGATGTCCAGCTACATCTCCACAAAATCTCTCCACCCTGACCGACTGCCTCACTGAAATCAAATCATGGCTGCACTCCAACTTCCTCAAACTCAACTGACAAATCTGACATGCTCATCGTGGGCCCCAAATCCCTCACCAAAACTGCTCACAACTCTACTCTGTCCCCATCCACTCACATCCGCAACCTCGGAGTCATTCTGGACAATAAGCTCTCTTTTCAACACCGGGTCAACCACATCACAAGAACTGCTTTCTTCCACCTCCAAAATATTGCCCGTCTCCGTCCATCCTTCTCTGCCGCTGAAACCCTGATCCATGCCTTCATCACCTCCACACTTGACTACTGTAACGGCATCCTCTACGACTCATCTTGCAAAATTCTCAAACTCCAATACGTTCAAAACTCTGCCGCCCGCCTGCTCAGCCACACCCGCTCCCGTGAGCACATCACCCCAGTCCTCCAGAAACTCCACTGGCTCCCCAGTCCTCACCGGATCCACTTTAAATCCTCCTCCTCACCAACCTGCTTCACCTCCATACCTTCACGCAGCCTCCGCTCCTCTGATGCCAACCTGCTCTCCCCACCATGCAGAACCAAGCTTCGGACCTGGGGTGACAGCTTTCTCCATCGCTGCTCCCACCCTCTGGAACACTCTTCCCAAACCCATCCGTGACCAGTGTTGGGTTAGTTACTGAAAACTAGTTACTTTATTTCAAAAGTAACTCAGTTACTTACACCAAAAAGTAATGCGTCACTGTGAAAAGTAACTATTTAATTAGTTCTATTTTTCTTTCTTTTTTTAAAGCTCCCATTAATGCCCTTTTAGCCTTCATTTCAGTACTGTTATTGCACTGGAGAATAATACAATTTGTTGATCAACTTGACTTTTTGATTGATTGAAACTTTTATTAGATTGCACAGTACATATTCCGTACAATTGACCACTAATTGGTAACACCCCAATAAGTTTTTCAACTTGTTTAAGTCCACGTTAATCAATTCATGGCATGCATTTTTATCTTCCTTTTAACATAATTAATGAAAAACAGTGCAACATCAAAAGACACTTCTCCTTTCTTTAAAGTTGGACCAATGACCAATAATAAAAACCAAGTTAAAGTGCAACATAAGAAGGCACATCATCTTCCTTGAAACATAGGTAGTGAAATAAAGCCTGACATCTGGAGTGATGCTGCTGTCTTCCACACTTGGAGTCATGGATTGTACAACCCTTGTTTTCAGTGGCAGGATCATTGACACAGATGGTGAAGTTTCAGTGCTCAGTAGAGATGGAACAGTTCTGAGGGGTTTAAGCACCTGGAGGACCTCCTCTGCCACTCTCACGTCATCATCAGACAGGTTGATGATGTCTGACATCTGTCTTCAGGGTGTTGTGGGTCAATGCAGAGTATATAGCTGCCTGCTGCTCCAACATATCACAAATTGATTAACGTGGACTTAAACAAGTTGAAAAACTTATTGGGGTGTTACCATTTAGTGGTCAATTGACCACTGATGGATGGAATATGTACTGTACTGTGCAATCTACTAAAGTCTCAATCAATCAAAATCATACTTGAGCAGAGTAGACTTTTATTTTTCTGTTTTTCGGCTCATCTTTCAGGCTCTGTCCTTTCCTCTCCCGCTCAGCATCTGCTGCAAAGCTTGACTTGAAATGTACGGAACGTGGATCAGCTGCAGACCAACCAAGAGCTCTCCCAACTGAAAAAAAGGTATGACTACTTGAGTGGGCTGATAATTAACTGTTTCATTTGTAACTTGTATTTTTGTAGCTTACCTTAACTGACACTTGTATTTCATCTCCGCTACTCACTCCGCCGCTCCCTGCGCTGCCATTCACTCTCCAAACAGAAATAGTTTTAATTTCAGTTAAGGTAAGATACAAGTTACAAATGAAACAGTTAATTATCAGCCCACTCAAGTAGTCATACCTTTTTCTCAGTTGTGCGAGCTCATGTTGGGTGTGCAGCTGATCCACTGCAAGAGATTGCTTAAACTTAACAACAATATTGTAATGTCAGATTGTAGAATCTACCTTCCTTACATTTTAAGTCAAGTATTCTAATTTTGGTTTTGACCCTTTTCAGCCGTTCTTGCAGCCTTCTTCTGTCTCCTTGCAGTCTCTCTTTCTGCCTCCTGTACTCCGCCATGTCCATTTGGTCCTCCATCACCTCTTGGTGGAGCCGTGTAACGTCCTGTTCACCACAAGTAAATCCACACAGCAATCATACTGTATATATGGCAAGATAACTGCAGGATATTTCTGTGTAACAGAGGAGTGACTAACTCATGAATGTGTGAAAATATTTCCCGGTCTTATTCTTTTATTTCTGATTTAGAACATGACACTGAGTTAGTGTGTTTTTTGGACACAATATTTTGGCATTAAAAAATGCCACACATTCTGCTGCATGTGTGCCTGCTTACCTTTTCTAAGGAAGACTTTAAACATGGAAGTTGTTCAACATTAAAAATGACAAAATCACTTCAAATATGGTTTTATTTTCCTATGTCAACAGTGTTACTTTTCAAACTGGAGTGTTACTGTGGCCTAAAATATGTGTGTGTATACAAACCCCGTTTCCACACTCTTAAAAGTAATGTGTTGGAAATCCACACATGTTTTGTGTAATGATTTCAACAAATGTGTTAAATCACAGGATTTTCCTGAGGGTAAGTAACACAGACATTCTACACAACATTGTGTCATGAGCTTTGACAATCAGCTGGGTGGACATAGAGTTGGGGACAAAACAAAACCAAAACAAAAAAAGTCCCGCCTTTTCTGTGATCTACGTGGCCATCACCGCCGGACCTCTGCGACTGTATCCGTCTTAATGAAGGTAAGCATATTCCAGTCTACTTGCACGTTGTTGTATCTTAAAGGGTGTAATAGTGGTAGTTTTGCTGGGAATGTGTGACTGTAACCTGCTGACAAGATGTAAAGTTGTGCATGTGCAAATGAACTGCTGATGAACAGCTAGCCATATTGCTAGCTATACTAAACCTCCATTATTATTATTTTAGGGCTCTTTCAAATAGTAGCCTGGTTATGCTGTGTACATAATGTTGGTTAATGGCTGAATTAATGTTGGCTTTATTTTGCAGGTTTGTTTCCACAAGTTAGCTAACATTACTAAGGTAAGATTTGATAAGAAGGTCTCCACAGTATCAATTAAACTGTTTGACTAAACTGCACTGGTTGACTTAAACTATTCATGGTTTCTTTTGGGTATGTTATCTCCATTTTAAATTACCTTTAAGTTTAATCTGTCCATATGTTGCATAGGTATTAAAGGCCATTTCCAGTCATAGTCAATGTTTCAGAAATGAAGTCACCTATGACATGTAAACATATTTGCACTGGACTAATAATGGTTCAAAATGTAGCTTGTTCTAACTACTGTATGTGTATTATAATCTCTTAGGCTATAATTAAATGATTATTATTTTACACAAAGTCCTTCCTTGGAGTTGTATTGAATTAGTTGTGTTTGTCTGTACATTTGAGTTTGTACACATGTAGAAGAATGGCTTCTCCCAGATGTCTCACAAGTCCTCCTGGATGGCAGAGACATTTTCAAGAAGACTTCCACTCCTGGTAAAGTCAAGGACATTACACAGGTGTGTACATCAAAGCAGAAATGACCAGAATTCTGAATTTCTGCTCAGATTTGAATGAATTCATTGACACTGATGTGAACTGCAAAGTTGAAAACATGGATACATTCCAAATTCTATTCAAGTCCATTCAATGAGATGTTTGGTATGTCAGTGCCACTGCTGTCACCACACAGGAAATGGAAGTACAGCAGGTATGTTTGTTCATTTAAGGCAGCTCACTAAACATAATAATCTGTTTAGTGAGCCTATGTGCCTTTTATTTGTAGTATTATCCCAGTGCTTAGATCAGGGGTGTCCAAACTTTTTCCACTGAGGGCCGCACACTGAAAAATCAAAACATGCGGGGGCCATTTTGATATTTTTTCATTTTCAAAACCAATACAATATCCACTTTATTTTTTTTAACCTTATTGGCTCCCGCAAGTTAGGTCCTAGGGACGCAGAAGGGTTTCAGTCTTAAAACGGGTTTAAAACAAGTTTTATATGTATTTTTTTAAATTAAATGCTTGAATCTGTAATTCAACTTCAGGTGTAAATATACACACACACTTCATGAGCTTTTTGTCAAAACTCTATTTTTGGGGGGCAAATATACAATATTTTTCCCAAAAAGATCTTCAAAGTGGAATATTTGATGTGAAGTAATTGGATCCCTAACTAGGTCAATAATTAATAGCAACATTGGTTAGAATTTATTTTAAATTTTTTAGCAAAGACAGGTGTTTTTTAATTCCACTAAAATTCTTAGGGATCCAAAAGTGCCCCACTCATGTTTACATTTAACACTTAAATCTCTATCAGCTTCAGATAATATATAGTGTAATTAGCTTTGTATGTTTGTAATAACAATTTATATAATTAACTTTTTTTTCATGTTTTGTATGTCCTTTTTGTCCTTAAGTCGGTCAATAATTCATAGCAACATTGATTTTGATTATTTTGTAACAAATTGTGTTATTAGAGTGAACATTGCAAAGTTTTTCTCCTTTCGTTTCACCCATTTGCTCTTTTATTCCACTTTTAATGTTTTCAAACATTTTTTTAGTATTTTTTAGAATGATGGGCCGGTAAAACATTAGCTGCGGGCTGAAAATGGCCCCCGGGCCACACTTTGGACACGCTGGCTTAGATGAAGTGTTAATATCTCTACACTGGTTGAAATAAAATAGTGGACTGTTCCTTCACACTTCAACAGCAGCCAGTGATCTTCATCCTGACACTGCCAACACTCGCCTCCAACTAAAAGATCCCAGGATTTTTGCATTCTACGAGGAGAGTGGGAGAGCGGCCGTGCCAGCAACTTGAGGGTTCCAGGTTCGATCCCCGCTTCTGCCATCCTAGTCACTGCCATCGTGTCATTGGGCAAGACGCTTTACCCACCTGCTCCCAGTGCCACCCACACTGCTTTAAATGCAACTTAGATATTGACTTTCACTATGTAAAGCGCTTTGAGTCACTAGAGAAAAAGCGCTATATAATTCACTTCACTTGCATAAAAATGGAGAAGGGTACTGGTAACAACTGCCTTCAGTTGTAAGTAGACATTTGTCACTTATTTTGAACTACAGGACGTCTAATGTTATGTCCAATGTTAATGTGTCCTTTTTCTTATGTTTTTCCTCAGTTATCCAGTAAGTGCGGACAAAAAACTTCTCGCCAGAACCATTGTGACACTTTACCCGTCACTTAACATCAACATGGAGGATGAAAATAAGGATATGTAAGGGAATGTTAAGAGTGAGAAACACACATTACTTGGATTGATTGTGACAGTAGCTCATTAGATCAGTTTTATTTGTGTTGTAAAGGAACACGTCTATGATCCAACATGCCACGCTGGCTTTCTGGAAGGTAAGCTGAGGAATATCCGCCAAACGAAGGGATGATCGGTGCCGTTATTGCAGAAGGGGTGGCTCATCTGAAGTCACTGTTGGACTTGAAGAAGTTACAGAAAGTGATGAGTCTGTCCAAGAATGGATAACTGTGATCATAAGGATGAAGCCTAGTCCGGAGAACCTTTCTTCCATCAAGATGGGTAAGGACAAAACCTACTTCCACCCAAGATACTGGATATCTAATCAGTCACCTACTCTGGCAGAGATTGTTGAGAACTACCCTCGTTTCATTGATGTACCATATCTGGTAAGTCAGTCAATGTAATCACCACCTGCACTTGAATGGATTTGCATATAACCTTATCTAATCACCCTTGTCTTGTCCTGTTGGTAAACCTTAACAGATCGACAGTTTGAGAAGATGTTTCCATACAAGACAGACATCTTTCTACACAAATGGGACCAAAGTTGTTGAAGCTGGCTGCTCTTGAAGGAAAAGATGAACCACCAGAAGCTGAGAGTGCTGGTAATGTTTAGTTTATTTATGGAGGATTATCATGCCTTTTTGTGTCATCTTCCAAAGACTCCCCAAGTTGACACACATTTAACCTTACAGTGTCACATGTCAGTGATATAAACTGTGTATATTTGTCTATTTGTACAGAATGAAGGTGCTGTAGAGCACTGAAGATGCTCACACATGATCTGCCCCCTACTGGGTCAACAAGATCTATGGGATGGACAAAATGCAGCATCAAATCAGTGCTGTCCTACATTGAACAAGTAAGAATATCTTTGTGATAAGAATATAAAACAAGTGAGATATCTTAAGTAAATGATTCATAACTTGTAAAGATGATGTAATCCCATGTGTTGCATACACTGTTTTAGCCAGGAAGAAGCTTCCATGACCTTCTACAAACCACTGACCCTGCTCCAGTGATGCAACCTGGTCTGGTGAGCATTGGACATTGCAGCACAACATCAACACAATATGTCCTCGTGGCTGCCCATGTCATTCCACTCCAGGAAGAGGGTCTCACCTGCAGTCTGGACTAACTCTTCAAATTGTATTGGGCTTGTAACCTTGCCTGCTTGGTAAAGTAGGAGTTGTTGATTGAAAAAATGGCAGCCTGTGGACATAAGTTGAACAACTTATTGGGGTGTTACCATTTAGTGGTCAATTGTATGTAATATGTACTTCACTGTGCAATCTACTAATAAAGTTTCAATCAATGATTGAAACATTTGGAGTATCAGTTGTGTGTCTATATTTGGTCATTGCTACACACCTGGTTGTGTGCTTTCCTTCAAATGTGATCTGGACAACAAACATATCTTTGGAGAGACAGTGTATATTGTTACCTTTTCTGACCGTGATGAGGTGTTCATTTTGTTGAGAGTTCTCACTGTTAACTATTTTGATGAACACCTTCACACTTATGTGATTAAAAAGACTCATTTCAAGTGATGAATCTGAAAGATGCAACTGATGCTTTGCCACTTGATGTATATGAGCTAAAGATGTCCGATAATATCGGTCTGCCGATATTATCGGCCGAAAAATGCGTTAAAATGTAATATCGAAAATTATCGGTATCGTTTATTTTTTATTAGTATCGGTGTTTTTTTTCATTTAAATTTTTTTTATTAAATCCACATAAACACAAGATACACTTACAATTAGTGCACCAAGCCAAAAAACCTCCCTCCCCCATTTACACTCATTCACACAAAAGGGTTGTTTCTTTGTGTTATTAATATTCTGCTTCCTACATTATATATCAATATATATCAATACAGTCTGCAAGGGATACAGTCCGTAAGCACACATGATTGTGCGTGCTGCTGCTCCACTAATAGTACTAACCTTTAACAGTTAATTTTACTAATTTTCATTAATTACTAGTTTCTATGTAACTGTTTTTATATTGTTTTACTTTCTTTTTTTATTCAAGAAAATGTTTATAATTTATCTTATTTTATTTTATTCATTTTTTAAAAAAGTACCTTATCTTCACCATACCTGGTTGTCCAAATTAGGCATAATGTGTTAATTCCACGACTGTATATATCGGTTGATATCGGTATCGGTAATTAAAGAGTTGGACAATATCAGCATATCGGATATCGGCAAAAAGCCATTATCGGACATCCCTAATATGAGCTGAGAGATTCTGAATTGCACTTACTGACAAGATACAGACTTATTTCCTAAATGTTGTGACTTGTAATGAATAGAAGGAATTTTTGAATTAAATGCCAATTAAATTTCAATTATGTTTTTTTTATATAGCATAGCATGCACACACACACAAGTGTTGCCAATATACACAAAATGTGTTTAATTTGAGTAACACAAACATTTGTTACTAAAACCTACACATTTACTGTGTTAATATAAGTAACAAAGCTAATGTGTTCAAATTGACAAATTGAGTTGTCCCCCTCTGGACATGGAGATGTGTAAAAAAACAACACAAATTGTGTTATTTCCAACACATTCGTTTTAAGAGTGCACCTCTGGCTATTGCCCAAGTGTCTTTTAATGGCAGCTATAGACTCTGGAAGGGAACGTGCGCCCTCCTGTGGACTTCTGCCGCAATTGCACACATAAAGAAATTCATTATTTCCAAGTGTGCCTTATTTAGCTTCCCAGACTTCACAGTACTTATATAGCCCTAAATCACGAGTGTCTCAAAGGGCTGCACAAGCCACACCAACATCCTGAACTCACATCCCACATCTGGGCATAGTGTTGCATCATCCCACGCATCACTCCTTCACCCCATATATATATATATATATATATATATATATATATATATATATATATATAACATTTAAAAAATGCTAGAAAAATAATCTGTGATTAATCAGGATTAATCACAGATCTAGAGTGTGATTAATCTGATTAAAACAAATTAATCACTTGACAACCCTTAGATATACGGTATAAATGTTAATTTTTGTATATGTATATATACATATACAGTATGTACAGTATATATATGTAGCTGAGTGGTTAACACTGGTAACTGTGCACCAAGGGGTACTGGGTACAAATCCCGGTCAGGTTACAAGACTCCAGCCAAAAGAGTCAGTGTTTTTTTACACGTCCATTTGTAGTTAACTGAGACAGGTTCTCATTTAAATATGTCATTGGGGCACGACAAAGGGTAGCCGAGTGGTTAAAGCAGCTAGCTTCCAATCAAAGAGGACTGGGTTCAAATCCCAGTCATGGCCGAGCAGTGACTAGGTAAACTCCGGCTGGAGGAGTTACTTTTTTGTATCATAGTTTACTGAGACAGTTTCTCAATTAAATATGTCATTGGGGCCCGAAGTCTTGGCTCCAGCAGACCAATGATAGTTGAGTGGTTAAGGCAGCTAGCTGTCACTCAAAGGGGATTGGTTTCAAATCCATGTCATGTCGTGCAGTGACTAGGAAAGCTCCAACTGGAAGAGTTGCTGTTTTATATCCTAGTTTACTAGGACAGGTTATGTCATTGGAGCACGGAAACTGTGAGTTGGCAGATAAAGGATAGCCGAGTGGTTATAGCAGCTAGCTCCCAATCAAAGGGTACTAGGTTCAAATCCAAGTCATGGTCCAGCATTGACTAGGAAGGCTCCAGCTGGGGAGTTATTGTTTTATATCATAATTTTCTGAGACAGCTTCTCAAATAAATATGTCATTAGGGCCCGAAATCTTGTCTCAAGAATAATTTGTTTCAACTATTAAATGAACCAAAATATGACTTATTTTATCTTTGTGAAAATATTGGACACAATGTGTTGTCAAGCTTATGAGATGCGATGCAAGTGTATGCCACTGTCACACTATTGTTCTTTTTTTATATATATAAATGTCTAATGATAATGTCAATGAGGGATTTTTAATCACTGCTGTTTTGATATTGTTACTAGTATTGATGCTGTTGTCGATAATGTTCATTTTTGTTTCACTACATTTGGATTGTTCCGTGTCATGTTTGTGTCCTCAATTGCTGTTTACTGTTGTTCTTAGTGTTGCTGGGGCGGCTTTGCTTTTGGAATTGGATTGCATTGTTGTGTATTGTTTTGTTGATTGATTAATAAATTCATAAAAATATTTAAAAAATAAACATATATAAATCAAATGTTAACAATCAAATGTAGATACTTTTTCTTATGCTTTCTTTTACACCTGTTGGGAGTGCATTCCACATTGATGTGGCATAGAAAGAGAATGAGTTAAGACCTTTGTTAGATGGGAATCTGGGTTTAACGTGGTTAGTGGAGCTCCCCCTGGTGTTGTGGTTATGGCGGTCATTTACGTTATGGAAGTAGTTTGACATGTACTTCGGTATCAGGGAGGTGTAGCGGATTTTATAGACTAGGCTCAGTGCAAGTTGTTTTACTCTGTCCTCCACCCTGAGCCAGCCCACTTTGGAGAAGTGGGTAGGAGTGAGGTGGGATCTGGGGTGGAGGTCTAGAAGTAACCTGACTAGCTTGTTCTGGGATGTTTGGAGTTTAGATTTGAGGGTTTTAGAGGTGCTAGGGTACCAGGAGGTGCATGCGTAATCAAAAAAGGGTTGAACGAGAGTTCCCACCAGAATCCTCAAGGTGCTTTTGTTGACCAGAGAGGAGATTCTGTAGAGAAATCTCGTTCGTTGGTTGACCTTTTTGATTACCTTGGTTGCCATTTTATCACAGGAAAGATTAGCCTCTAGAATGGAACCTAGGTAGGTGACCTCATCTTTCCTGGTGAGAACAACGTCACCCACTTTTATAGTGAAGTCATTGACTTTCTTAAGGTTGATGTGGGACCCAAACAGGATGGATTCAGTTTTACCCAAGTGTATGGATAGCTTGTTGTCAGCGAGCCAGGTGCAAGTTCTACAGAGTTCAGCACTGAGGATTTTCTCCACCTGTGACTTGTCCTTGCCGGATACCAGCAAGGTCGAGTCATCCGCAAACAAAAACAATTCACAAATAAAAGCCGTTGAGCTAGACCTCCTGCTGTCGTACCGTCTCCTTCCCCCTTCGTCTTACGTAACAGTACCGGTACCAAGATGTATTTTGATACTTTTCTAAAAAAAGGGTACCACAAAAAATTGCATTATTGGCTTTATTTGAACAAAACATCTTAGTGTACATGAAACATATGTTTATTATTGTCATTTAGTCCTCAAATAAAAAAGTGAACATACTAGACAACTTGTCTTTTAGTAATAAGTAAACAAACAAAGACTCCTAATTAGTCTGCTGACGTATGCATTAACATATTGTGTCATTTATACACCTATTATTTTGTACACATTATGAGGGACAAACTGCAAAAATTGATTATTAATCTACTTGTTCATTTGCTGTTAAAATCTGCTTATTTTCTGTTTCAACATTTTCTATCTACACTTTTGTTCAAATGTAATAATCACTTATTCTTCTCTTCTTTGATACTTTACATTAGTTTTGGATGATACCACACATTTAGGTATCGATCTGATACCAAGTAGTTACAGGATCATACATTGGTCATTTTCAAAGTCCTCATGTGTCCAGGGACGTATTTACTGACTTTATAAACATAATATACATTTACAAAAAAAAGGAAAAAAGATTTTGTGACGATAAAAAATATCGATGTAATCATAGTAGTATCGACTAGATACGCTCTTGTACTTGGTATCATTACAGTGGATGTCAGGTGTAGATCCACCCATGGCGTTTGTTTACATTGTGACGGCGGTGAGATATTGTATCCTCCTACGGTGTGTAGTGAAGCATGTTTAGGTATTCCTCATCCTTCAGTGATAATGCTACTTGTAAAAAACGTACTTTATTTGTCGCCATGGAGGCCAGGATTAGTGATTTAGAAGTAGCTGAAACACTGTGGATGTGTGTTAGCTGCGAGCTAGTTAGCCATGTCTTAAAGCAGCTCTTCCTGAGGGTGTTTCAGTGTTATAACTTCACCTTTATCTTGACTTTTTACACCAAAATGCGTCCATTCTCCCTTTTCTGTCTACACACTGTGTCTGCTTGTAAGTACTCTGTGTGTGTGTGCTGCCCAACAGCAGTAAAACCAGCAATGTCATGATTGACTATTTGCTTGATCAGTAACTTAACAAAGCTCCAAAGTTTTGGTTCACCTCCATCGTAGTTCACTAAGACGGGTCCTCCATTATATTTGTCATTAGGGCCTGGAATCTAGCTCTGCAAGACCTGGGATAGCTGAGTGGTTAACACTGTTGGCCACCAAGCAAGGGGTACTGGGTTCAAATCCCAGTAGGGAGTTAGTGTTTTGTTTCACTATCATTGTGATTTTGTGAGACAGGTTCTCAATTAAATATGTCATTGGGGCCCGAAATCTAGCTTCAAGAAGACCAAGAATAGCTTAGTGCTCAAAGCAGCTAGTGCCCAATCAAATGGGACTGGGTTCAAATCCCAGTCAGATCGTTTGGTGACTAGGGAAGATCCAGTCAGAGAAATTACTCTTTTATATCATAGTTTTGTAACATGTATTTAAAACAACAGAGTGCTCCTGTCACAGAAAGGATCTTTGACCTGCATTTTTCCACAGTACAGTGCTCCTGTCAAACAAGATCTTTGATTAGTGTTTTGTAACACCTCCACTCCACTGTATTATCCTGAATCAGATGCACCTGTGTGAGGTGGTTAGCTGCATAAAGACACCTGTCCAATCAGTAAGAGCCAAACATTCAGCATGGCTAAGAGCAAAGAGCTGTCCAAAGACACCAGAGACAAAATGGTACAACTCCACAAGGATGGAAAGGGCTACGGTAGTGATGGGTTGATGAGGCGTCATGAAGCGTTTCGACACATTGCAAAACTGTATTGATACTGTGTCACTAAATACTGACATCTGCTGGACATTAAAAATCCCTACAGGCAACATATGGACCGACTCAACTGACACTGATTTTATGACCTAGTATATACAATAATATAAATCCAGAGGAGTCATGGGAGAAAGTGTTGTGGACAGTGTTTTATCACATCTCCATCATAGTTTACAGACACAGGTTCACCATTACATCCGGTCTTAAGAAAACCCAAGGTAGCTCAGTGGGTAACATCAATACTGTTAACCAAGGGGTACTGGGTTCAAGTCCCACTTACAGTTTTATATCATAGTTTACTGAGACAGGTTCTCAATTAAATGTTTCATTGGGGCCCGAAAACTTTGTTCTAGAAGACCAAAGATAGCTGAAGGGTTAAACAGCTACCTCCCAATCAAAGGGTTCTGGGTTCAATCCCAGTCAGGTCACTCTAAAACTAGTAAATATTGAGTCAGAGCAATTAATCTTTTAAATGAAAGTTTACTGAGACAGTTCTCAATTATATATGTCATTGGGGCCCGGAAATCTGGTAATTGTATGGCCGAGGATAGCTGAATGGTTAAACATCTAGCTCCCAACAAAGGGTTCATGGGTTCAATCCCAGTCCAAGGTCCAAGCAAGGGTGGGGAGTAGCGTTATGTGGGGGTGTATCACCTCCCCCACACAGAGTAAAGTTAAGTGGTAGCTGGTTAATTAACTTATAGTTAAAAAGGTAAGTATGAGTAATAATAATAACAAATAGTCTATAGTCCAAAAGTCAAAGGTAACCTCGGGGGTTAGCTCCTCCTCCTTGCCGAGGCTAAAGTTGGCTGGGATGGGCGGGAATAGAAAGATA
The DNA here is from genome assembly GCF_033978785.1 of Entelurus aequoreus. Lineage (NCBI taxonomy): Eukaryota > Metazoa > Chordata > Actinopteri > Syngnathiformes > Syngnathidae > Entelurus > Entelurus aequoreus. Next base: position 3,455,398 of record NC_084758.1, read on the forward strand.
GATAATTAATTCATTGTGAGTGTTGACCAATCAGCTCTCCTGGTCTGACTAATTGCAGTTGAGATAATAAAAAAAACAAAAAACTGCAATTGATACAATAAAAAAAAATAATTGGATAATAAAAAAATAAGATTAAAAAAAACATGTCTGTCATGTAATTGCAATTGAGATAATTACAATTGAGTTAATTGAGATAATTAATTGAGATAATTGGAATGGAGATAATTAATTTTAATTATGTCAATTGAGATAATTAATTATCTCAATTGACATAATTAAAATTAATTATCTCCATTTCAATTATCTCAATTAATTATCTCAATTAATTATCTCAATTAACTCAATTGTAATTATCTCAATTGCAATTACATGACAGACATGTTTTTTTTAATCTTATTTTTTTATTATCCAATTTTTTTTATTTTTATTGTATCAATTGCAGTTTTTTTTTTTTCATTATCTCAACTGCAATTAGTCAGACCAGGAGAGCTGATTGGTCAACACTCACAATGAATTAATTATCTATCTTTCTATTCCCGCCCATCCCAGCCAACTTTAGCCTCGGCAAGGAGGAGGAGCTAACCCCCGAGGTTACCCTTGACTTTTGGACTATAGACTATTTGTTATTATTATTACTCATACTTACCTTTTTAACTATAAGTTAATTAACCAGCTACCACTTGACTTTACTCTGTGTGGGGGAGGTGATACACCCCCACATAACGCTACTCCCCACCCTTGCTTGGACCTTGGACTGGGATTGAACCCATGAACCCTTTGTTGGGAGCTAGATGTTTAACCATTCAGCTATCCTCGGCCATACAATTGCCAGATTTCCGGGCCCCAATGACATATATAATTGAGAACTGTCTCAGTAAACTTTCATTTAAAAGATTAATTGCTCTGAGTGGATATTTACTAGTTGTAGAGTGACCTGACTGGGATTGAACCCAGAACCCTTTGATTGAGAGGTAGCTGTTTAACCATTCAGCCATCCTTGCTCTTTTTGTTGTCAGATTTCCGGGCCCCAATGACATATATAATTGAGAACTGTCTCAGTAAACTTTCATTTAAAAGACTAATTGCTCTGAGTGGGTATTTACTAGTTGTAGAGTGACCTGACTGGGATTGAACCCAGAACCCTTTGATTGGGAGGTAGCTGTTTAACCCTTCAGCTATCTTTGGTCTTCTAGAACAAAGTTTTCGGGCCCCAATGAAACATTTAATTGAGAACCTGTCTCAGTAAACTATGATATAAAACTGTAAGTGGGACTTGAACCCAGTACCCCTTGGTTAACAGTATCGATGTAACCCACTGAGCTACCTTGGGTTTTCTTAAGACCAGATGTAATGGTGAACCTGTGTCTGTAAACTATGATAGAGATGTGATAAAACACTGTCCACAACACTTTCTCCCATGACTCCTCTGGATCATCCAAATGGTCATTGGCAAACTTAAGACGGGCCTTAACATGTTCTGGTTTAAGCAGGGGAACCTTCCGTGCCATGCATGATTTCAAACCATGACGTTATTACCAACAGTGACCATGGAAACAGTGGTCCCAGCTCTTTTCAGGTCATTGACCAAGTCCTGCCGTGTAGTCCTGGGCTGATTCCTCACCTTTCTTAGCATCATTGAGACCCCACCAGGTGATATCTTGCATGGGGCTCCACTCCCATTGAGATTGACCGTCATGTTTAGCTTCTTCCATTTTCTAATGATTGCTCCAACAGTGGACCTTTTTTCACCAAGCTGCTTGGCAATTTCTCCGTAGCCCTTTCCATCCTTGTGGAGTTGTACCATTTTGTCTCTGGTGTCTTTGGACAGCTCTTTGCTCTTAGCCATGCTGAATGTTTGGCTCTTACTGATTGGACAGGTGTCTTTATGCAGCTAACCACCTCACACAGGTGCATCTGATTCAGGATAATACAGTGGAGTGCTCCTGTCACAGAACAAAGATCTTGTTTGACGGGAGCACTGTACTGTGGAAAAATGCAGGTCAAAGATCCTTTCTAAGACAGGAGCACTCTGCTGTTTTAAATACATGTTACAAAACACTAATCAAAGATCTTAATGGAGCTCCTGGTCTGACTAACTGCATTTGAGATAATAAAAAAGTTGAAATAATTGGATAATAAAAAAATATGATTAATAAAAACATGTCTAATTGCAATTGTGATAAAAAAAAATTAGATAATAAAAAACACAAATTTGTATAATTAATTATCTTAATAATTAATTATCAATACAATTATCTTTTAATTAAATTATTCCACTAGTTCTACTTCCTCCATTTTTTCCCCAATTATCTTTCTTGTATTTGGTTTATTCATTATCCAATTAGAATTGTTTCATCTATTTTATTATCTCAATTGCAATTAGTCAGACCAGGAGAGCTGATTGGTCAACACTCACAATGAATTAATTATCTATCTTTCTATTCCCACCCATCCCAGCATAGGAATTACTGATACACCCCCACATCGTCCGGCATCCCCACTTCTGCATACTTTGGCTTGGCAAGCCGATCGACCTGACAGGGATTGAACCCAGAACCCTTTGATTGAGAGATAGCTGTTTAACCATTCAGCTATCCTTGGTCTATCTTGTTACCAGATTTCGGGCCCCAATGACATATATAATTGAGAACCTTTAAACTATCATACAAAAGATTTATTCCTCTGACAAGATCTTTACCTGTTTCAGAGTGACCTGACTGGGATTTGGACCCAGAACCCTTTGATTGGGAGCTAGCTGCTTTAAACATTCAGCTATCCTTGGTATTCTTGAAGGCAGATTTCGGTCCCCAATGACATATTTAATTATATGTGATTTAGAACCTGTCTCAGTAAACTATGATATAAAAGAGTAATTTCTCTGACTGGATATTTCCTAGTCACCAAACGATCTGACTGGGATTTGAACCCAGTCCCATTTGATTGGGCACTAGCTGCTTTGACCACTAAGCTATTCTTGGTCTTCTTGAAGCTAGATTTCGGGCCCCAATGACATATTTAATTGAGAACCTGTCTCACAAAATCACAATGATAGTGAAACAAAACACTAACTCCCTACTGGGATTTGAACCCAGTACCCCTTGCTTGGTGGCCAACAGTGTTAACCACTCAGCTATCCCAGGTCTTGCAGAGCTAGATTCCAGGCCCTAATGACAAATATAATGGAGGACCCGTCTTAGTGAACTACGATGGAGGTGAACCAAAACTTTGGAGCTTTGTTAAGTTACTGATCAAGCAAATAGTCAATCATGACATTGCTGGTTTTACTGCTGTTGGGCAGCACACACACACAGAGTACTTACAAGCAGACACAGTGTGTAGACAGAAAAGGGAGAATGGACGCATTTTGGTGTAAAAAGTCAAGATAAAGGTGAAGTTATAACACTGAAACACCCTCAGGAAGAGCTGCTTTAAGACATGGCTAACTAGCTCGCAGCTAACACACATCCACAGTGTTTCAGCTACTTCTAAATCACTAATCCTGGCCTCCATGGCGACAAATAAAGTAAGTTTTTTACAAGTAGCATTATCACTGGAGGATGAGGAATAGCTAAACATGCTTCACTACACACCGTAGGAGGATACAATATCTCACCGCCGTCACAATGTAAACAAATGCCATGGGTGGATCTACACCTGACATCTACTGTAATGATACCAAGTACAAGAGCGTATCTAGTCGATACTACTATGATTACATCGATATTTTTTATCGTCACAAAATCTTTTTTCCTTCTTTTAAAATGTATATTATGTTTATAAAGTCAGTAAATATGTCCCTGGACACATGAGGACTTTGAAAATGACCAATGTATGATCCTGTAACTACTTGGTATCAGATCGATACCTAAATGTGTGGTATCATCCAAAACTAATGTAAAGTATCAAAGAAGAGAAGAATAAGTGATTATTACATTTGAACAAAAGTGTAGATAGAAAATGTTGAAACAGAAAATAAGCAGATTTTAACAGCAAATGAACAAGTAGATTAATAATCAATTTTTGCAGTTTGTCCCTGATAATGTGTACAAAATAATAGGTGTATAAATGACACAATATGTTAATGCATACGTCAGCAGACTAATTAGGAGTCTTTGTTTGTTTACTTATTACTAAAAGACAAGTTGTCTAGTATGTTCACTATTTTATTTGAGGACTAAATGACAATAATAAACATATGTTTCATGTACACTAAGATGTTTTGTTCAAATAAAGCCAATAATGCAATTTTTTTGGTACCCTTTTTTTAGAAAAGTATCAAAATACATTTTGGTACCGGTACTGTTACGTAAGACGAAGGGGGAAGGAGACGGTACGACAGCAGGAGGTCTAGCTCAACGGGTTTTATTTGAGCTTGATGATTACGTAGGGTGTGTATGCTACTATGTGTGTGGATGCAGGGCTATGTGTAGAAGTTAACCAAATATAAGTTACCAGAGGTTATTGTAAGTGTGTGTTGGTTGTGGCAGCAAAGAAGTCCAGAGGGGCGAAGCAAAAGAGGTTCGTGATCCGAGCGAGGTCCGTGGGGGCAGGAGAGAGGCGTCCAGAAGTCCAGGTCCGAGTGCGGAGGTGGAGGAAGGCAGTCAGAGTCCAGGGGGAAGATCGGCAGGTGAGGCGCACGGCTCACTGCGGAGACACGGAGGTACTGTGGGAACAGGAGATGACATTTTTAGGTTATGTAGGGACTCCTGATGACGTTTTGAGACATCTCCTACAACTACAGCACCAGAATTGTGCTGCTGAAGCAAGTCTGTTTTTTGAATTTTTTTTTCTAAAAAAAAAGTTTTCCCAAAAAAAGCATCTTATGCCATTTTTAGGTTTTGTAGGGACTCCTGATGACGTTTTGAGACATCTCCTACAACTACAGCACCAGAATTGTGCTGCTGAATCAAGTCCGTTTTTTGGAATTTTTACGACAGGGTCCCCCCTTACGACATTTTAGCAAAAAATGTTTTTCGTAAAAAATGCATTTTCTTACATTTACGGGTTTAGTCGGGACTCCTGATGACGTTTTGAGACATCTCCTACAACTACAGCACCAGAATTGTGCTGCTGAAGCAAGTCTGTTTTTTGAATTTTTTTTTCTAAAAAAAAAGTTTTCCCAAAAAAAGCATCTTATGCCATTTTTAGGTTTTGTAGGGACTCCTGATGACGTTTTGAGACATCTCCTACAACTACAGCACCAGAATTGTGCTGCTGAATCAAGTCCGTTTTTTGGAATTTTTACGACAGGGTCCCCCCTTACGACATTTTAGCAAAAAATGTTTTTCGTAAAAAATGCATTTTCTTACATTTACGGGTTTAGTCGGGACTCCTGATGACGTTTTGAGACATCTCCTACAACTACAGCACCATAATTGTGCTGCTCAAACAAGTCCGTTTTTTGAATTTTTTTTTGTAAAAAAAAAGTTTTCCCAAAAAAAGCATTTTATGCCATTTTTAGGTTTTGTAGGGACTCCTGATGACGTTTTGAGACATCTCCTACAACTACAGCACCAGAATTGTACTGCTGAAGCAAGTCCGTTTTTTGGCATTTTTACGACAGGGTCCCCCCTTACGACATTTTAGCAAAAAATGTTTTTCTTAAAAAATGCATTTTCTTACATTTACGGGTTTAGTCGGGACTCCTGATGACGTTTTGAGACATCTCCTACAACTACAGCACCAGAATTGTGCTGCTGAAGCAAGTCCGTTTTTTGGCATTTTCACGACAGGGTCCCCCCTTAAAACATTTTAGCAAAAAATGTTTTTCTTAAAAAATGCATTTTCTTACATTTTCTTACATTTACGGGTTTAGTCGGGACTCCTGATGACGTTTTGAGACATCTCCTACAACTACAGCACCAGAATTGTGCTGCTCAAACAAGTCCGTTTTTTGGAATTTTTACGACAGGGACATTTTAGCAAAAAATGTTTTTCGTAAAAAATGCATTTTCTTACATTTTCTTACATTTACGGGTTTAGTCGGGACTCCTGATGACGTTTTGAGACATCTCCTACAACTACAGCACCAGAATTGTACTGCCGAAGCAAGTCCGTTTTTTGGCATTTTTACGACAGGGTCCCCCCTTACGACATTTTAGCAAAAAATGTTTTTCTTAAAAAATGCATTTTCTTACATTTTCTTACATTTACGGGTTTAGTCGGGACTCCTGATGACGTTTTGAGACATCTCCTACAACTACAGCACCAGAATTGTGCTGCTGAAGCAAGTCTGTTTTTTGAAAAAAAATTAAAAAAAAAAAAGTTTTCCCAAAAAAAGCATTTTATGCCATTTTTAGGTTTTGTAGGGACTCCTGATGACGTTTTGAGACATCTCCTACAACTACAGCACCAGAATTGTACTGCCGAAGCAAGTCCGTTTTTTGGCATTTTTACGACAGGGTCCCCCCTTACGACATTTTAGCAAAAAATGTTTTTCTTAAAAAATGCATTTTCTTACATTTTCTTACATTTACGGGTTTAGTCGGGACTCCTGATGACGTTTTGAGACATCTCCTACAACTACAGCACCAGAATTGTGCTGCTGAAGCAAGTCTGTTTTTTGAAAAAAAATTAAAAAAAAAAAAGTTTTCCCAAAAAAAGCATTTTATGCCATTTTTAGGTTTTGTAGGGACTCCTGATGACGTTTTGAGACATCTCCTACAACTACAGCACCAGAATTGTGCTGCTGAATCAAGTCCGTTTTTTGGCATTTTTACGACAGGGTCCCCCCTTACGACATTTTAGCAAAAAATGTTTTTCTTAAAAAATGCATTTTCTTACATTTTCTTACATTTACTGGTTTAGTCGGGACTCCTGATGACGTTTTGAGACATCTCCTACAACTACAGCACCAGAATTGTACTGCTGAAGCAAGTCCGTTTTTTGGCATTTTTACGACAGGGTCCCCCCTTACGACATTTTAGCAAAAAATGTTTTTCTTAAAAAATGCATTTTCTTACATTTTCTTACATTTACGGGTTTAGTCGGGACTCCTGATGACGTTTTGAGACATCTCCTCCAACTACAGCACCAGAATTGTGCTGCTCAAACAAGTCCGTTTTTTGAATTTTTTTTTGTAAAAAAAAAGTTTTCCCAAAAAAAGCATTTTATGCCATTTTTAGGTTTTGTAGGGACTCCTGATGACGTTTTAAGACATCTCCTACAACTACAGCACCAGAATTGTACTGCCGAAGCAAGTCCGTTTTTTGGCATTTTTACGACAGGGTCCCCCCTTACGACATTTTAGCAAAAAATGTTTTTCTTAAAAAATGCATTTTCTTACATTTTCTTACATTTACGGGTTTAGTCGGGACTCCTGATGACGTTTTGAGACATCTCCTACAACTACAGCACCAGAATTGTGCTGCTGAAGCAAGTCTGTTTTTTGAAAAAAAATTAAAAAAAAAAAAGTTTTCCCAAAAAAAGCATTTTATGCCATTTTTAGGTTTTGTAGGGACTCCTGATGACGTTTTGAGACATCTCCTACAACTACAGCACCAGAATTGTACTGCCGAAGCAAGTCCGTTTTTTGGCATTTTTACGACAGGGTCCCCCCTTACGACATTTTAGCAAAAAATGTTTTTCTTAAAAAATGCATTTTCTTACATTTTCTTACATTTACGGGTTTAGTCGGGACTCCTGATGACGTTTTGAGACATATCCTACAACTACAGCACCAGAATTGTGCTGCTCAAACAAGTCCGTTTTTTGAATTTTTTTTTATAAAAAAAAAGTTTTCCCAAAAAAAGCATTTTATGCCATTTTTAGGTTTTGTAGGGACTCCTGATGACGTTTTGAGACATCTCCTACAACTACAGCACCAGAATTGTGCTGCTGAATCAAGTCCGTTTTTTGGCATTTTTACGACAGGGTCCCCCCTTACGACATTTTAGCAAAAAATGTTTTTCTTAAAAAATGCATTTTCTTACATTTTCTTACATTTTCTTACATTTACGGGTTTAGTCGGGACTCCTGATGACGTTTTGAGACATCTCCTACAACTACAGCACCAGAATTGTGCTGCTGAAGCAAGTCCGTTTTTTGAAATTTTTTTTGTAAAAAAAAAGTTTTCCCAAAAAAAGCATTTTATGCCATTTTTAGGTTTTGTATGGACTCCTGATGACGTTTTGAGACATCTCCTACAACTACAGCACCAGAATTGTGCTGCTGAATCAAGTCCGTTTTTTGGCATTTTTACGACAGGGTCCCCCCTTACGACATTTTAGCAAAAAATGTTTTTCTTAAAAAATGCATTTTCTTACATTTTCTTTCATTTACGGGTTTAGTCGGGACTCCTGATGACGTTTTGAGACATCTCCTACAACTACAGCACCAGAATTGTGCTGCTCAAACAAGTCCGTTTTTTGAATTTTTTTTTGTAAAAAAAAAGTTTTCCCAAAAAAAGCATTTTATGCCATTTTTAGGTTTTGTAGGGACTCCTGATGACGTTTTGAGACATCTCCTACAACTACAGCACCAGAATTGTACTGCTGAAGCAAGTCCGTTTTTTGGCATTTTTACGACAGGGTCCCCCCTTACGACATTTTAGCAAAAAATGTTTTTCTTAAAAAATGCATTTTCTTACATTGACGGGTTTAGTCGGGACTCCTGATGACGTTTTGAGACATCTCCTACAACTACAGCACCAGAATTGTGCTGCTCAAACAAGTCCGTTTTTTGAATTTTTTTTTGTAAAAAAAAAGTTTTCCCAAAAAAAGCATTTTATGCCATTTTTAGGTTTTGTAGGGACTCCTGATGACGTTTTAAGACATCTCCTACAACTACAGCACCAGAATTGTGCTGCTGAATCAAGTCCGTTTTTTGGAATTTTTACGACAGGGTCCCCCCTTACGACATTTTAGCAAAAAATGTTTTTCTTAAAAAATGCATTTTCTTACATTTTCTTACATTTACGGGTTTAGTCGGGACTCCTGATGACGTTTTGAGACATCTCCTACAACTACAGCACCAGAATTGTGCTGCTCAAACAAGTCCGTTTTTTGAATTTTTTTTTGTAAAAAAAAAGTTTTCCCAAAAAAAGCATTTTATGCCATTTTTAGGTTTTGTAGGGACTCCTGATGACGTTTTGAGACATCTCCTACAACTACAGCACCAGAATTGTACTGCTGAAGCAAGTCCGTTTTTTGGCATTTTTACGACAGGGTCCCCCTTACGACATTTTAGCAAAAAATGTTTTTCTTAAAAAATGCATTTTCTTACATTTTCTTACATTTACGGGTTTAGTCGGGACTCCTGATGACGTTTTGAGACATCTCCTACAACTACAGCACCAGAATTGTACTGCTGAAGCAAGTCCGTTTTTTGGCATTTTTACGACAGGGTCCCCCTTACGACATTTTAGCAAAAAATGTTTTTCTTAAAAAATGCATTTTCTTACATTTTCTTACATTTACGGGTTTAGTCGGGACTCCTGATGACGTTTTGAGACATCTCCTACAACTACAGCACCAGAATTGTGCTGCTCAAACAAGTCCGTTTTTTGAAATTTTTTTTGTAAAAAATTTTTTTCCCAAAAAAAGCATTTTATGCCATTTTTAGGTTTTGTAGGGACTCCTGATGACGTTTTGAGACATCTCCTACAACTACAGCACCAGAATTGTACTGCTGAAGCAAGTCCGTTTTTTGGCATTTTTACGACAGGGTCCCCCCTTACGACATTTTAGCAAAAAATGTTTTTCTTAAAAAATGCATTTTCTTACATTTACGGGTTTAGTCGGGACTCCTGATGACGTTTTGAGACATCTCCTACAACTACAGCACCAGAATTGTGCTGCTCAAACAAGTCCGTTTTTTGAAATTTTTTTTGTAAAAAAAAAGTTTTCCCAAAAAAAGCATTTTATGCCATTTTTAGGTTTTGTAGGGACTCCTGATGACGTTTTGAGACATCTCCTACAACTACAGCACCAGAATTGTACTGCTGAAGCAAGTCCGTTTTTTGGCATTTTTACGACAGGGTCCCCCCTTACGACATTTTAGCAAAAAATGTTTTTCTTAAAAAATGCATTTTCTTACATTTTCTTACATTTACGGGTTTAGTCGGGACTCCTGATGACGTTTTGAGACATCTCCTACAACTACAGCACCAGAATTGTACTGCTGAAGCAAGTCCGTTTTTTGGCATTTTTACGACAGGGTCCCCCTTACGACATTTTAGCAAAAAATGTTTTTCATAAAAAATGCATTTTCTTACATTTACGGGTTTAGTCGGGACTCCTGATGACGTTTTGAGACATCTCCTACAACTACAGCACCAGAATTGTGCTGCTCAAACAAGTCCGTTTTTTGAAATTTTTTTTGTAAAAAAAATTTTTCCCAAAAAAAGCATTTTATGCCATTTTTAGGTTTTGTAGGGACTCCTGATGACGTTTTGAGACATCTCCTACAACTACAGCACCAGAATTGTACTGCTGAAGCAAGTCCGTTTTTTGGCATTTTTACGACAGGGTCCCCCCTTACGACATTTTAGCAAAAAATGTTTTTCTTAAAAAATGCATTTTCTTACATTTACGGGTTTAGTCGGGACTCCTGATGACGTTTTGAGACATCTCCTACAACTACAGCACCAGAATTGTGCTGCTCAAACAAGTCCGTTTTTTGAATTTTTTTTTGTAAAAAAAAAGTTTTCCCAAAAAAAGCATTTTATGCCATTTTTAGGTTTTGTAGGGACTCCTGATGACGTTTTGAGACATCTCCTACAACTACAGCACCAGAATTGTGCTGCTGAATCAAGTCCGTTTTTTGGAATTTTTACGACAGGGTCCCCCCTTACGACATTTTAGCAAAAAATGTTTTTCTTAAAAAATGCATTTTCTTACATTTTCTTACATTTACGGGTTTAGTCGGGACTCCTGATGACGTTTTGAGACATCTCCTACAACTACAGCACCAGAATTGTGCTGCTCAAACAAGTCCGTTTTTTGAATTTTTTTTTGTAAAAAAAAAGTTTTCCCAAAAAAAGCATTTTATGCCATTTTTAGGTTTTGTAGGGACTCCTGATGACGTTTTGAGACATCTCCTACAACTACAGCACCAGAATTGTACTGCTGAAGCAAGTCCGTTTTTTGGCATTTTTACGACAGGGTCCCCCTTACGACATTTTAGCAAAAAATGTTTTTCTTAAAAAATGCATTTTCTTACATTTACGGGTTTAGTCGGGACTCCTGATGACGTTTTGAGACATCTCCTACAACTACAGCACCAGAATTGTGCTGCTCAAACAAGTCCGTTTTTTGAAATTTTTTTTGTAAAAAAAAAGTTTTCCCAAAAAAAGCATTTTATGCCATTTTTAGGTTTTGTAGGTACTCCTGATGACGTTTTAAGACATCTCCTACAACTACAGCACCAGAATTGTGCTGCTGAATCAAGTCCGTTTTTTGGAATTTTTACGACAGGGTCCCCCCTTACGACATTTTAGCAAAAAATGTTTTTCTTAAAAAATGCATTTTCTTACATTTTCTTACATTTACGGGTTTAGTCGGGACTCCTGATGACGTTTTGAGACATCTCCTACAACTACAGCACCAGAATTGTGCTGCTCAAACAAGTCCGTTTCTTGAATTTTTTTTTGTAAAAAAAAAGTTTTCCCAAAAAAAGCATTTTATGCCATTTTTAGGTTTTGTAGGGACTCCTGATGACGTTTTGAGACATTTCCTACAACTACAGCACCAGAATTGTACTGCTGAAGCAAGTCCGTTTTTTGGCATTTTTACGACAGGGTCCCCCCTTACGACATTTTAGCAAAAAATGTTTTTCTTAAAAAATGCATTTTCTTACATTTTCTTACATTTACGGGTTTAGTCGGGACTCCTGATGACGTTTTGAGACATCTCCTACAACTACAGCACCAGAATTGTGCTGCTCAAACAAGTCCGTTTTTTGAATTTTTTTTTGTAAAAAAAAAGTTTTCCCAAAAAAAGCATTTTATGCCATTTTTAGGTTTTGTAGGGACTCCTGATGACGTTTTAAGACATCTCCTACAACTACAGCACCAGAATTGTGCTGCTGAAGCAAGTCCGTTTTTTGGCATTTTTACGACAGGGTCCCCCCTTACGACATTTTAGCAAAAAATGTTTTTCTTAAAAAATGCATTTTCTTACATTTTCTTACATTTACGGGTTTAGTCGGGACTCCTGATGACGTTTTGAGACATCTCCTACAACTACAGCACCAGAATTGTGCTGCTCAAACAAGTCCGTTTTTTGAATTTTTTTTTGTAAAAAAAAAGTTTTCCCAAAAAAAGCATTTTATGCCATTTTTAGGTTTTGTAGGGACTCCTGATGACGTTTTGAGACATCTCCTACAACTACAGCACCAGAATTGTACTGCTGAAGCAAGTCCGTTTTTTGGCATTTTTACGACAGGGTCCCCCCTTACGACATTTTAGCAAAAAATGTTTTTCTTAAAAAATGCATTTTCTTACATTTTCTTACATTTACGGGTTTAGTCGGGACTCCTGATGACGTTTTGAGACATCTCCTACAACTACAGCACCAGAATTGTGCTGCTGAAGCAAGTCTGTTTTTTGAAATTTTTTTTGTAAAAAAAAAGTTTTCCCAAAAAAAGCATTTTATGCCATTTTTAGGTTTTGTAGGGACTCCTGATGACGTTTTGAGACATCTCCTACAACTACAGCACCAGAATTGTGCTGCTGAATCAAGTCCGTTTTTTGGAATTTTTACGACATTTTAGTAAAAAATGTTTTTCTTAAAAAATGCATTTTCTTACATTTTCTTACATTTACGGGTTTAGTCGGGACTCCTGATGACGTTTTGAGACATCTCCTACAACTACAGCACCAGAATTGTGCTGCTCAAACAAGTCCGTTTTTTGAATTTTTTTTTGTAAAAAAAAAGTTTTCCCAAAAAAAGCATTTTATGCCATTTTTAGGTTTTGTAGGGACTCCTGATGACGTTTTGAGACATCTCCTACAACTACAGCACCAGAATTGTACTGCTGAATCAAGTCCGTTTTTTGGCATTTTTACGACAGGGTCCCCCCTTACGACATTTTAGCAAAAAATGTTTTTCTTAAAAAATGCATTTTCTTACATTTTCTTACATTTACGGGTTTAGTCGGGACTCCTGATGACGTTTTGAGACATCTCCTACAACTACAGCACCAGAATTGTACTGCTGAAGCAAGTCCGTTTTTTGGCATTTTTACGACAGGGTCCCCCCTTACGACATTTTAGCAAAAAATGTTTTTCTTAAAAAATGCATTTTCTTACATTTTCTTACATTTACGGGTTTAGTCGGGACTCCTGATGACGTTTTGAGACATCTCCTACAACTACAGCACCAGAATTGTACTGCTGAAGCAAGTCCGTTTTTTGGCATTTTTACGACAGGGTCCCATTTTTAGCAAAAAATGTTTTTCTTAAAAAATGCATTTTCTTACATTTTCTTACATTTACGGGTTTAGTCGGGACTCCTGATGACGTTTTCAGACATCTCCTACAACTAAAGCACCAGAATTGTGCTGCTCAAACAAGTCCGTTTTTTGAATTTTTTTTTGTAAAAAAAAAGTTTTCCCAAAAAAAGCATTTTATGCCATTTTTAGGTTTTGTAGGGACTCCTGATGACGTTTTGAGACATCTCCTACAACTATAGCACCAGAATTGTGCTGCTGAATCAAGTCCGTTTTTTGGAATTTTTACGACAGGGTCCCCCCTTACGACATTTTAGCAAAAAATGTTTTCCTTAAAAAATGCATTTTCTTACATTTTCTTACATTTACGGGTTTAGTCGGGACTCCTGATGACGTTTTGAGACATCTCCTACAACTACAGCACCAGAATTGTGCTGCTCAAACAAGTCCGTTTTTTGAATTTTTTTTTGTAAAAAAAAAGTTTTCCCAAAAAAAGCATTTTATGCCATTTTTAGGTTTTGTAGGGACTCCTGATGACGTTTTGAGACATCTCCTACAACTACAGCACCAGAATTGTACTGCTGAAGCAAGTCCGTTTTTTGGCATTTTTACGACAGGGTCCCCCCTTACGACATTTTAGCAAAAAATGTTTTTCTTAAAAAATGCATTTTCTTACATTTTCTTACATTTACGGGTTTAGTCGGGACTCCTGATGACGTTTTGAGACATCTCCTACAACTACAGCACCAGAATTGTGCTGCTCAAACAAGTCCGTTTTTTGAATTTTTTTTTGTAAAAAAAAAGTTTTCCCAAAAAAAGCATTTTATGCCATTTTTAGGTTTTGTAGGGACTCCTGATGACGTTTTGAGACATCTCCTACAACTACAGCACCAGAATTGTGCTGCTGAATCAAGTCCGTTTTTTGGAATTTTTACGACAGGGTCCCCCCTTACGACATTTTAGCAAAAAATGTTTTTCTTAAAAAATGCATTTTCTTACATTTTCTTACATTTACGGGTTTAGTCGGGACTCCTGATGACGTTTTGAGACATCTCCTACAACTACAGCACCAGAATTGTGCTGCTGAAGCAAGTCTGTTTTTTGAATTTTTTTTTGTAAAAAAAAAGTTTTCCCAAAAAAAGCATTTTATGCCATTTTTAGGTTTTGTAGGGACTCCTGATGACGTTTTGAGACATCTCCTACAACTACAGCACCAGAATTGTACTGCTGAAGCAAGTCCGTTTTTTGGCATTTTTACGACAGGGTCCCCCCTTACGACATTTTAGCAAAAAATGTTTTTCTTAAAAAATGCATTTTCTTACATTTTCTTACATTTACGGGTTTAGTCGGGACTCCTGATGACGTTTTGAGACATCTCCTACAACTACAGCACCAGAATTGTGCTGCTCAAACAAGTCCGTTTTTTGAAATTTTTGTAAAAAAAAAGTTTTCCGAAAAAAAGCATTTTATGCCATTTTTAGGTTTTGTAGGGACTCCTGATGACGTTTTGAGACATCTCCTACAACTACAGCACCAGAATTGTACTGCCGAAGCAAGTCCGTTTTTTGGCATTTTTACGACAGGGTCCCCCCTTACGACATTTTAGCAAAAAATGTTTTTCTTAAAAAATGCATTTTCTTACATTTTCTTACATTTACGGGTTTAGTCGGGACTCCTGATGACGTTTTGAGACATCTCCTACAACTACAGCACCAGAATTGTGCTGCTCAAACAAGTCCGTTTTTTGAATTTTTTTTTGTAAAAAAAAAGTTTTCCCAAAAAAAGCATTTTATGCCATTTTTAGGTTTTGTAGGGACTCCTGATGACGTTTTGAGACATCTCCTACAACTACAGCACCAGAATTGTGCTGCTGAATCAAGTCCGTTTTTTGGCATTTTTACGACAGGGTCCCCCCTTACGACATTTTAGCAAAAAATGTTTTTCTTAAAAAATGCATTTTCTTACATTTTCTTACATTTACGGGTTTAGTCGGGACTCCTGATGACGTTTTGAGACATCTCCTACAACTACAGCACCAGAATTGTGCTGCTCAAACAAGTCCGTTTTTTGAATTTTTTTTTGTAAAAAAAAAGTTTTCCCAAAAAAAGCATTTTATGCCATTTTTAGGTTTTGTAGGGACTCCTGATGACGTTTTGAGACATCTCCTACAACTACAGCACCAGAATTGTGCTGCTGAATCAAGTCCGTTTTTTGGCATTTTTACGACAGGGTCCCCCCTTACGACATTTTAGCAAAAAATGTTTTTCTTAAAAAATGCATTTTCTTACATTTTCTTACATTTACGGGTTTAGTCGGGACTCCTGATGACGTTTTGAGACATCTCCTACAACTACAGCACCAGAATTGTGCTGCTCAAACAAGTCCGTTTTTTGAAATTTTTGTAAAAAAAAAGTTTTCCCAAAAAAAGCATTTTATGCCATTTTTAGGTTTTGTAGGGACTCCTGATGACGTTTTGAGACATCTCCTACAACTACAGCACCAGAATTGTACTGCCGAAGCAAGTCCGTTTTTTGGCATTTTTACGACAGGGTCCCCCCTTACGACATTTTAGCAAAAAATGTTTTTCTTAAAAAATGCATTTTCTTACATTTTCTTACATTTACGGGTTTAGTCGGGACTCCTGATGACGTTTTGAGACATCTCCTACAACTACAGCACCAGAATTGTGCTGCTCAAACAAGTCCGTTTTTTGAATTTTTTTTTGTAAAAAAAAAGTTTTCCCAAAAAAAGCATTTTATGCCATTTTTAGGTTTTGTAGGGACTCCTGATGACGTTTTGAGACATCTCCTACAACTACAGCACCAGAATTGTGCTGCTGAATCAAGTCCGTTTTTTGGCATTTTTACGACAGGGTCCCCCCTTACGACATTTTAGCAAAAAATGTTTTTCTTAAAAAATGCATTTTCTTACATTTTCTTACATTTACTGGTTTAGTCGGGACTCCTGATGACGTTTTGAGACATCTCCTACAACTACAGCACCAGAATTGTACTGCTGAAGCAAGTCCGTTTTTTGGCATTTTTACGACAGGGTCCCCCCTTACGACATTTTAGCAAAAAATGTTTTTCTTAAAAAATGCATTTTCTTACATTTTCTTACATTTACGGGTTTAGTCGGGACTCCTGATGACGTTTTGAGACATCTCCTCCAACTACAGCACCAGAATTGTGCTGCTCAAACAAGTCCGTTTTTTGAATTTTTTTTTGTAAAAAAAAAGTTTTCCCAAAAAAAGCATTTTATGCCATTTTTAGGTTTTGTAGGGACTCCTGATGACGTTTTAAGACATCTCCTACAACTACAGCACCAGAATTGTACTGCCGAAGCAAGTCCGTTTTTTGGCATTTTTACGACAGGGTCCCCCCTTACGACATTTTAGCAAAAAATGTTTTTCTTAAAAAATGCATTTTCTTACATTTTCTTACATTTACGGGTTTAGTCGGGACTCCTGATGACGTTTTGAGACATCTCCTACAACTACAGCACCAGAATTGTGCTGCTGAAGCAAGTCTGTTTTTTGAAAAAAAATTAAAAAAAAAAAGTTTTCCCAAAAAAAGCATTTTATGCCATTTTTAGGTTTTGTAGGGACTCCTGATGACGTTTTGAGACATCTCCTACAACTACAGCACCAGAATTGTACTGCCGAAGCAAGTCCGTTTTTTGGCATTTTTACGACAGGGTCCCCCCTTACGACATTTTAGCAAAAAATGTTTTTCTTAAAAAATGCATTTTCTTACATTTTCTTACATTTACGGGTTTAGTCGGGACTCCTGATGACGTTTTGAGACATATCCTACAACTACAGCACCAGAATTGTGCTGCTCAAACAAGTCCGTTTTTTGAATTTTTTTTTATAAAAAAAAAGTTTTCCCAAAAAAAGCATTTTATGCCATTTTTAGGTTTTGTAGGGACTCCTGATGACGTTTTGAGACATCTCCTACAACTACAGCACCAGAATTGTGCTGCTGAATCAAGTCCGTTTTTTGGCATTTTTACGACAGGGTCCCCCCTTACGACATTTTAGCAAAAAATGTTTTTCTTAAAAAATGCATTTTCTTACATTTTCTTACATTTTCTTACATTTACGGGTTTAGTCGGGACTCCTGATGACGTTTTGAGACATCTCCTACAACTACAGCACCAGAATTGTGCTGCTGAAGCAAGTCCGTTTTTTGAAATTTTTTTTGTAAAAAAAAAGTTTTCCCAAAAAAAGCATTTTATGCCATTTTTAGGTTTTGTATGGACTCCTGATGACGTTTTGAGACATCTCCTACAACTACAGCACCAGAATTGTGCTGCTGAATCAAGTCCGTTTTTTGGCATTTTTACGACAGGGTCCCCCCTTACGACATTTTAGCAAAAAATGTTTTTCTTAAAAAATGCATTTTCTTACATTTTCTTACATTTACGGGTTTAGTCGGGACTCCTGATGACGTTTTGAGACATCTCCTACAACTACAGCACCAGAATTGTGCTGCTCAAACAAGTCCGTTTTTTGAATTTTTTTTTGTAAAAAAAAAGTTTTCCCAAAAAAAGCATTTTATGCCATTTTTAGGTTTTGTAGGGACTCCTGATGACGTTTTGAGACATCTCCTACAACTACAGCACCAGAATTGTACTGCTGAAGCAAGTCCGTTTTTTGGCATTTTTACGACAGGGTCCCCCCTTACGACATTTTAGCAAAAAATGTTTTTCTTAAAAAATGCATTTTCTTACATTGACGGGTTTAGTCGGGACTCCTGATGACGTTTTGAGACATCTCCTACAACTACAGCACCAGAATTGTGCTGCTCAAACAAGTCCGTTTTTTGAATTTTTTTTTGTAAAAAAAAAGTTTTCCCAAAAAAAGCATTTTATGCCATTTTTAGGTTTTGTAGGGACTCCTGATGACGTTTTAAGACATCTCCTACAACTACAGCACCAGAATTGTGCTGCTGAATCAAGTCCGTTTTTTGGAATTTTTACGACAGGGTCCCCCCTTACGACATTTTAGCAAAAAATGTTTTTCTTAAAAAATGCATTTTCTTACATTTTCTTACATTTACGGGTTTAGTCGGGACTCCTGATGACGTTTTGAGACATCTCCTACAACTACAGCACCAGAATTGTGCTGCTCAAACAAGTCCGTTTTTTGAATTTTTTTTTGTAAAAAAAAAGTTTTCCCAAAAAAAGCATTTTATGCCATTTTTAGGTTTTGTAGGGACTCCTGATGACGTTTTGAGACATCTCCTACAACTACAGCACCAGAATTGTACTGCTGAAGCAAGTCCGTTTTTTGGCATTTTTACGACAGGGTCCCCCTTACGACATTTTAGCAAAAAATGTTTTTCTTAAAAAATGCATTTTCTTACATTTTCTTACATTTACGGGTTTAGTCGGGACTCCTGATGACGTTTTGAGACATCTCCTACAACTACAGCACCAGAATTGTACTGCTGAAGCAAGTCCGTTTTTTGGCATTTTTACGACAGGGTCCCCCTTACGACATTTTAGCAAAAAATGTTTTTCTTAAAAAATGCATTTTCTTACATTTTCTTACATTTACGGGTTTAGTCGGGACTCCTGATGACGTTTTGAGACATCTCCTACAACTACAGCACCAGAATTGTGCTGCTCAAACAAGTCCGTTTTTTGAAATTTTTTTTGTAAAAAAAATTTTTCCCAAAAAAAGCATTTTATGCCATTTTTAGGTTTTGTAGGGACTCCTGATGACGTTTTGAGACATCTCCTACAACTACAGCACCAGAATTGTACTGCTGAAGCAAGTCCGTTTTTTGGCATTTTTACGACAGGGTCCCCCCTTACGACATTTTAGCAAAAAATGTTTTTCTTAAAAAATGCATTTTCTTACATTTACGGGTTTAGTCGGGACTCCTGATGACGTTTTGAGACATCTCCTACAACTACAGCACCAGAATTGTGCTGCTCAAACAAGTCCGTTTTTTGAAATTTTTTTTGTAAAAAAAAAGTTTTCCCAAAAAAAGCATTTTATGCCATTTTTAGGTTTTGTAGGGACTCCTGATGACGTTTTGAGACATCTCCTACAACTACAGCACCAGAATTGTACTGCTGAAGCAAGTCCGTTTTTTGGCATTTTTACGACAGGGTCCCCCCTTACGACATTTTAGCAAAAAATGTTTTTCTTAAAAAATGCATTTTCTTACACTTTCTTACATTTACGGGTTTAGTCGGGACTCCTGATGACGTTTTGAGACATCTCCTACAACTACAGCACCAGAATTGTACTGCTGAAGCAAGTCCGTTTTTTGGCATTTTTACGACAGGGTCCCCCTTACGACATTTTAGCAAAAAATGTTTTTCATAAAAAATGCATTTTCTTACATTTACGGGTTTAGTCGGGACTCCTGATGACGTTTTGAGACATCTCCTACAACTACAGCACCAGAATTGTGCTGCTCAAACAAGTCCGTTTTTTGAAATTTTTTTTGTAAAAAATTTTTTTCCCAAAAAAAGCATTTTATGCCATTTTTAGGTTTTGTAGGGACTCCTGATGACGTTTTGAGACATCTCCTACAACTACAGCACCAGAATTGTACTGCTGAAGCAAGTCCGTTTTTTGGCATTTTTACGACAGGGTCCCCCCTTACGACATTTTAGCAAAAAATGTTTTTCTTAAAAAATGCATTTTCTTACATTTACGGGTTTAGTCGGGACTCCTGATGACGTTTTGAGACATCTCCTACAACTACAGCACCAGAATTGTGCTGCTCAAACAAGTCCGTTTTTTGAATTTTTTTTTGTAAAAAAAAAGTTTTCCCAAAAAAAGCATTTTATGCCATTTTTAGGTTTTGTAGGGACTCCTGATGACGTTTTGAGACATCTCCTACAACTACAGCACCAGAATTGTACTGCTGAAGCAAGTCCGTTTTTTGGCATTTTTACGACAGGGTCCCCCCTTACGACATTTTAGCAAAAAATGTTTTTCTTAAAAAATGCATTTTCTTACATTTTCTTACATTTACGGGTTTAGTCGGGACTCCTGATGACGTTTTGAGACATCTCCTACAACTACAGCACCAGAATTGTGCTGCTGAAGCAAGTCTGTTTTTTGAAATTTTTTTTGTAAAAAAAAAGTTTTCCCAAAAAAAGCATTTTATGCCATTTTTAGGTTTTGTAGGGACTCCTGATGACGTTTTGAGACATCTCCTACAACTACAGCACCAGAATTGTGCTGCTGAATCAAGTCCGTTTTTTGGAATTTTTACGACATTTTAGTAAAAAATGTTTTTCTTAAAAAATGCATTTTCTTACATTTTCTTACATTTACGGGTTTAGTCGGGACTCCTGATGACGTTTTGAGACATCTCCTACAACTACAGCACCAGAATTGTGCTGCTCAAACAAGTCCGTTTTTTGAATTTTTTTTTGTAAAAAAAAAGTTTTCCCAAAAAAAGCATTTTATGCCATTTTTAGGTTTTGTAGGGACTCCTGATGACGTTTTGAGACATCTCCTACAACTACAGCACCAGAATTGTACTGCTGAATCAAGTCCGTTTTTTGGCATTTTTACGACAGGGTCCCCCCTTACGACATTTTAGCAAAAAATGTTTTTCTTAAAAAATGCATTTTCTTACATTTTCTTACATTTACGGGTTTAGTCGGGACTCCTGATGAC
Organism: Entelurus aequoreus; assembly: GCF_033978785.1. Lineage (NCBI taxonomy): Eukaryota > Metazoa > Chordata > Actinopteri > Syngnathiformes > Syngnathidae > Entelurus > Entelurus aequoreus. The sequence goes on from NC_084758.1 coordinate 3,476,441, forward strand.
GTTTTGAGACATCTCCTACAACTACAGCACCAGAATTGTACTGCTGAAGCAAGTCCGTTTTTTGGCATTTTTACGACAGGGTCCCCCCTTACGACATTTTAGCAAAAAATGTTTTTCTTAAAAAATGCATTTTCTTACATTTTCTTACATTTACGGGTTTAGTCGGGACTCCTGATGACGTTTTGAGACATCTCCTACAACTACAGCACCAGAATTGTACTGCTGAAGCAAGTCCGTTTTTTGGCATTTTTACGACAGGGTCCCATTTTTAGCAAAAAATGTTTTTCTTAAAAAATGCATTTTCTTACATTTTCTTACATTTACGGGTTTAGTCGGGACTCCTGATGACGTTTTCAGACATCTCCTACAACTAAAGCACCAGAATTGTGCTGCTCAAACAAGTCCGTTTTTTGAATTTTTTTTTGTAAAAAAAAAGTTTTCCCAAAAAAAGCATTTTATGCCATTTTTAGGTTTTGTAGGGACTCCTGATGACGTTTTGAGACATCTCCTACAACTATAGCACCAGAATTGTGCTGCTGAATCAAGTCCGTTTTTTGGAATTTTTACGACAGGGTCCCCCCTTACGACATTTTAGCAAAAAATGTTTTCCTTAAAAAATGCATTTTCTTACATTTTCTTACATTTACGGGTTTAGTCGGGACTCCTGATGACGTTTTGAGACATCTCCTACAACTACAGCACCAGAATTGTGCTGCTCAAACAAGTCCGTTTTTTGAATTTTTTTTTGTAAAAAAAAAGTTTTCCCAAAAAAAGCATTTTATGCCATTTTTAGGTTTTGTAGGGACTCCTGATGACGTTTTGAGACATCTCCTACAACTACAGCACCAGAATTGTACTGCTGAAGCAAGTCCGTTTTTTGGCATTTTTACGACAGGGTCCCCCCTTACGACATTTTAGCAAAAAATGTTTTTCTTAAAAAATGCATTTTCTTACATTTTCTTACATTTACGGGTTTAGTCGGGACTCCTGATGACGTTTTGAGACATCTCCTACAACTACAGCACCAGAATTGTGCTGCTCAAACAAGTCCGTTTTTTGAATTTTTTTTTGTAAAAAAAAAGTTTTCCCAAAAAAAGCATTTTATGCCATTTTTAGGTTTTGTAGGGACTCCTGGTGACGTTTTGAGACATCTCCTACAACTACAGCACCAGAATTGTGCTGCTGAATCAAGTCCGTTTTTTGGAATTTTTACGACAGGGTCCCCCCTTACGACATTTTAGCAAAAAATGTTTTTCTTAAAAAATGCATTTTCTTACATTTTCTTACATTTACGGGTTTAGTCGGGACTCCTGATGACGTTTTGAGACATCTCCTACAACTACAGCACCAGAATTGTGCTGCTGAAGCAAGTCTGTTTTTTGAATTTTTTTTTGTAAAAAAAAAGTTTTCCCAAAAAAAGCATTTTATGCCATTTTTAGGTTTTGTAGGGACTCCTGATGACGTTTAGAGACATCTCCTACAACTACAGCACCAGAATTGTACTGCTGAAGCAAGTCCGTTTTTTGGCATTTTTACGACAGGGTCCCCCCTTACGACATTTTAGCAAAAAATGTTTTTCTTAAAAAATGCATTTTCTTACATTTTCTTACATTTACGGGTTTAGTCGGGACTCCTGATGACGTTTTGAGACATCTCCTACAACTACAGCACCAGAATTGTGCTGCTCAAACAAGTCCGTTTTTTGAAATTTTTGTAAAAAAAAAGTTTTCCCAAAAAAAGCATTTTATGCCATTTTTAGGTTTTGTAGGGACTCCTGATGACGTTTTGAGACATCTCCTACAACTACAGCACCAGAATTGTACTGCCGAAGCAAGTCCGTTTTTTGGCATTTTTACGACAGGGTCCCCCCTTACGACATTTTAGCAAAAAATGTTTTTCTTAAAAAATGCATTTTCTTACATTTTCTTACATTTACGGGTTTAGTCGGGACTCCTGATGACGTTTTGAGACATCTCCTACAACTACAGCACCAGAATTGTGCTGCTCAAACAAGTCCGTTTTTTGAATTTTTTTTTGTAAAAAAAAAGTTTTCCCAAAAAAAGCATTTTATGCCATTTTTAGGTTTTGTAGGGACTCCTGATGACGTTTTGAGACATCTCCTACAACTACAGCACCAGAATTGTGCTGCTGAATCAAGTCCGTTTTTTGGCATTTTTACGACAGGGTCCCCCCTTACGACATTTTAGCAAAAAATGTTTTTCTTAAAAAATGCATTTTCTTACATTTTCTTACATTTACGGGTTTAGTCGGGACTCCTGATGACGTTTTGAGACATCTCCTACAACTACAGCACCAGAATTGTGCTGCTCAAACAAGTCCGTTTTTTGAATTTTTTTTTGTAAAAAAAAAGTTTTCCCAAAAAAAGCATTTTATGCCATTTTTAGGTTTTGTAGGGACTCCTGATGACGTTTTAAGACATCTCCTACAACTACAGCACCAGAATTGTGCTGCTGAATCAAGTCCGTTTTTTGGAATTTTTACGACAGGGTCCCCCCTTACGACATTTTAGCAAAAAATGTTTTTCTTAAAAAATGCATTTTCTTACATTTTCTTACATTTACGGGTTTAGTCGGGACTCCTGATGACGTTTTGAGACATCTCCTACAACTACAGCACCAGAATTGTGCTGCTCAAACAAGTCCGTTTTTTGAATTTTTTTTTGTAAAAAAAAAGTTTTCCCAAAAAAAGCATTTTATGCCATTTTTAGGTTTTGTAGGGACTCCTGATGACGTTTTGAGACATCTCCTACAACTACAGCACCAGAATTGTACTGCTGAAGCAAGTCCGTTTTTTGGCATTTTTACGACAGGGTCCCCCTTACGACATTTTAGCAAAAAATGTTTTTCTTAAAAAATGCATTTTCTTACATTTTCTTACATTTACGGGTTTAGTCGGGACTCCTGATGACGTTTTGAGACATCTCCTACAACTACAGCACCAGAATTGTACTGCTGAAGCAAGTCCGTTTTTTGGCATTTTTACGACAGGGTCCCCCTTACGACATTTTAGCAAAAAATGTTTTTCTTAAAAAATGCATTTTCTTACATTTTCTTACATTTACGGGTTTAGTCGGGACTCCTGATGACGTTTTGAGACATCTCCTACAACTACAGCACCAGAATTGTGCTGCTCAAACAAGTCCGTTTTTTGAAATTTTTTTTGTAAAAAAAATTTTTCCCAAAAAAAGCATTTTATGCCATTTTTAGGTTTTGTAGGGACTCCTGATGACGTTTTGAGACATCTCCTACAACTACAGCACCAGAATTGTACTGCTGAAGCAAGTCCGTTTTTTGGCATTTTTACGACAGGGTCCCCCCTTACGACATTTTAGCAAAAAATGTTTTTCTTAAAAAATGCATTTTCTTACATTTACGGGTTTAGTCGGGACTCCTGATGACGTTTTGAGACATCTCCTACAACTACAGCACCAGAATTGTGCTGCTCAAACAAGTCCGTTTTTTGAAATTTTTTTTGTAAAAAAAAAGTTTTCCCAAAAAAAGCATTTTATGCCATTTTTAGGTTTTGTAGGGACTCCTGATGACGTTTTGAGACATCTCCTACAACTACAGCACCAGAATTGTACTGCTGAAGCAAGTCCGTTTTTTGGCATTTTTACGACAGGGTCCCCCCTTACGACATTTTAGCAAAAAATGTTTTTCTTAAAAAATGCATTTTCTTACACTTTCTTACATTTACGGGTTTAGTCGGGACTCCTGATGACGTTTTGAGACATCTCCTACAACTACAGCACCAGAATTGTACTGCTGAAGCAAGTCCGTTTTTTGGCATTTTTACGACAGGGTCCCCCTTACGACATTTTAGCAAAAAATGTTTTTCATAAAAAATGCATTTTCTTACATTTACGGGTTTAGTCGGGACTCCTGATGACGTTTTGAGACATCTCCTACAACTACAGCACCAGAATTGTGCTGCTCAAACAAGTCCGTTTTTTGAAATTTTTTTTGTAAAAAATTTTTTTCCCAAAAAAAGCATTTTATGCCATTTTTAGGTTTTGTAGGGACTCCTGATGACGTTTTGAGACATCTCCTACAACTACAGCACCAGAATTGTACTGCTGAAGCAAGTCCGTTTTTTGGCATTTTTACGACAGGGTCCCCCCTTACGACATTTTAGCAAAAAATGTTTTTCTTAAAAAATGCATTTTCTTACATTTACGGGTTTAGTCGGGACTCCTGATGACGTTTTGAGACATCTCCTACAACTACAGCACCAGAATTGTGCTGCTCAAACAAGTCCGTTTTTTGAATTTTTTTTTGTAAAAAAAAAGTTTTCCCAAAAAAAGCATTTTATGCCATTTTTAGGTTTTGTAGGGACTCCTGATGACGTTTTGAGACATCTCCTACAACTACAGCACCAGAATTGTACTGCTGAAGCAAGTCCGTTTTTTGGCATTTTTACGACAGGGTCCCCCCTTACGACATTTTAGCAAAAAATGTTTTTCTTAAAAAATGCATTTTCTTACATTTTCTTACATTTACGGGTTTAGTCGGGACTCCTGATGACGTTTTGAGACATCTCCTACAACTACAGCACCAGAATTGTGCTGCTGAAGCAAGTCTGTTTTTTGAAATTTTTTTTGTAAAAAAAAAGTTTTCCCAAAAAAAGCATTTTATGCCATTTTTAGGTTTTGTAGGGACTCCTGATGACGTTTTGAGACATCTCCTACAACTACAGCACCAGAATTGTGCTGCTGAATCAAGTCCGTTTTTTGGAATTTTTACGACATTTTAGTAAAAAATGTTTTTCTTAAAAAATGCATTTTCTTACATTTTCTTACATTTACGGGTTTAGTCGGGACTCCTGATGACGTTTTGAGACATCTCCTACAACTACAGCACCAGAATTGTGCTGCTCAAACAAGTCCGTTTTTTGAATTTTTTTTTGTAAAAAAAAAGTTTTCCCAAAAAAAGCATTTTATGCCATTTTTAGGTTTTGTAGGGACTCCTGATGACGTTTTGAGACATCTCCTACAACTACAGCACCAGAATTGTACTGCTGAATCAAGTCCGTTTTTTGGCATTTTTACGACAGGGTCCCCCCTTACGACATTTTAGCAAAAAATGTTTTTCTTAAAAAATGCATTTTCTTACATTTTCTTACATTTACGGGTTTAGTCGGGACTCCTGATGACGTTTTGAGACATCTCCTACAACTACAGCACCAGAATTGTACTGCTGAAGCAAGTCCGTTTTTTGGCATTTTTACGACAGGGTCCCCCCTTACGACATTTTAGCAAAAAATGTTTTTCTTAAAAAATGCATTTTCTTACATTTTCTTACATTTACGGGTTTAGTCGGGACTCCTGATGACGTTTTGAGACATCTCCTACAACTACAGCACCAGAATTGTACTGCTGAAGCAAGTCCGTTTTTTGGCATTTTTACGACAGGGTCCCATTTTTAGCAAAAAATGTTTTTCTTAAAAAATGCATTTTCTTACATTTTCTTACATTTACGGGTTTAGTCGGGACTCCTGATGACGTTTTCAGACATCTCCTACAACTAAAGCACCAGAATTGTGCTGCTCAAACAAGTCCGTTTTTTGAATTTTTTTTTGTAAAAAAAAAGTTTTCCCAAAAAAAGCATTTTATGCCATTTTTAGGTTTTGTAGGGACTCCTGATGACGTTTTGAGACATCTCCTACAACTATAGCACCAGAATTGTGCTGCTGAATCAAGTCCGTTTTTTGGAATTTTTACGACAGGGTCCCCCCTTACGACATTTTAGCAAAAAATGTTTTCCTTAAAAAATGCATTTTCTTACATTTTCTTACATTTACGGGTTTAGTCGGGACTCCTGATGACGTTTTGAGACATCTCCTACAACTACAGCACCAGAATTGTGCTGCTCAAACAAGTCCGTTTTTTGAATTTTTTTTTGTAAAAAAAAAGTTTTCCCAAAAAAAGCATTTTATGCCATTTTTAGGTTTTGTAGGGACTCCTGATGACGTTTTGAGACATCTCCTACAACTACAGCACCAGAATTGTACTGCTGAAGCAAGTCCGTTTTTTGGCATTTTTACGACAGGGTCCCCCCTTACGACATTTTAGCAAAAAATGTTTTTCTTAAAAAATGCATTTTCTTACATTTTCTTACATTTACGGGTTTAGTCGGGACTCCTGATGACGTTTTGAGACATCTCCTACAACTACAGCACCAGAATTGTGCTGCTCAAACAAGTCCGTTTTTTGAATTTTTTTTTGTAAAAAAAAAGTTTTCCCAAAAAAAGCATTTTATGCCATTTTTAGGTTTTGTAGGGACTCCTGGTGACGTTTTGAGACATCTCCTACAACTACAGCACCAGAATTGTGCTGCTGAATCAAGTCCGTTTTTTGGAATTTTTACGACAGGGTCCCCCCTTACGACATTTTAGCAAAAAATGTTTTTCTTAAAAAATGCATTTTCTTACATTTTCTTACATTTACGGGTTTAGTCGGGACTCCTGATGACGTTTTGAGACATCTCCTACAACTACAGCACCAGAATTGTGCTGCTGAAGCAAGTCTGTTTTTTGAATTTTTTTTTGTAAAAAAAAAGTTTTCCCAAAAAAAGCATTTTATGCCATTTTTAGGTTTTGTAGGGACTCCTGATGACGTTTAGAGACATCTCCTACAACTACAGCACCAGAATTGTACTGCTGAAGCAAGTCCGTTTTTTGGCATTTTTACGACAGGGTCCCCCCTTACGACATTTTAGCAAAAAATGTTTTTCTTAAAAAATGCATTTTCTTACATTTTCTTACATTTACGGGTTTAGTCGGGACTCCTGATGACGTTTTGAGACATCTCCTACAACTACAGCACCAGAATTGTGCTGCTCAAACAAGTCCGTTTTTTGAAATTTTTGTAAAAAAAAAGTTTTCCCAAAAAAAGCATTTTATGCCATTTTTAGGTTTTGTAGGGACTCCTGATGACGTTTTGAGACATCTCCTACAACTACAGCACCAGAATTGTACTGCCGAAGCAAGTCCGTTTTTTGGCATTTTTACGACAGGGTCCCCCCTTACGACATTTTAGCAAAAAATGTTTTTCTTAAAAAATGCATTTTCTTACATTTTCTTACATTTACGGGTTTAGTCGGGACTCCTGATGACGTTTTGAGACATCTCCTACAACTACAGCACCAGAATTGTGCTGCTCAAACAAGTCCGTTTTTTGAATTTTTTTTTGTAAAAAAAAAGTTTTCCCAAAAAAAGCATTTTATGCCATTTTTAGGTTTTGTAGGGACTCCTGATGACGTTTTGAGACATCTCCTACAACTACAGCACCAGAATTGTGCTGCTGAATCAAGTCCGTTTTTTGGCATTTTTACGACAGGGTCCCCCCTTACGACATTTTAGCAAAAATGTTTTTCTTAAAAAATGCATTTTCTTACATTTTCTTACATTTACGGGTTTAGTCGGGACTCCTGATGACGTTTTGAGACATCTCCTACAACTACAGCACCAGAATTGTGCTGCTCAAACAAGTCCGTTTTTTGAATTTTTTTTTGTAAAAAAAAAGTTTTCCCAAAAAAAGCATTTTATGCCATTTTTAGGTTTTGTAGGGACTCCTGATGACGTTTTGAGACATCTCCTACAACTACAGCACCAGAATTGTGCTGCTGAATCAAGTCCGTTTTTTGGCATTTTTACGACAGGGTCCCCCCTTACGACATTTTAGCAAAAAATGTTTTTCTTAAAAAATGCATTTTCTTACATTTTCTTACATTTACGGGTTTAGTCGGGACTCCTGATGACGTTTTGAGACATCTCCTACAACTACAGCACCAGAATTGTGCTGCTCAAACAAGTCCGTTTTTTGAATTTTTTTTTGTAAAAAAAAAGTTTTCCCAAAAAAAGCATTTTATGCCATTTTTAGGTTTTGTAGGGACTCCTGATGACGTTTTGAGACATCTCCTACAACTACAGCACCAGAATTGTGCTGCTGAATCAAGTCCGTTTTTTGGCATTTTTACGACAGGGTCCCCCCTTACGACATTTTAGCAAAAAATGTTTTTCTTAAAAAATGCATTTTCTTACATTTTCTTACATTTACGGGTTTAGTCGGGACTCCTGATGACGTTTTGAGACATCTCCTACAACTACAGCACCAGAATTGTGCTGCTCAAACAAGTCCGTTTTTTGAATTTTTTTTTGTAAAAAAAAAGTTTTCCCAAAAAAAGCATTTTATGCCATTTTTAGGTTTTGTAGGGACTCCTGATGACGTTTTGAGACATCTCCTACAACTACAGCACCAGAATTGTGCTGCTGAATCAAGTCCGTTTTTTGGCATTTTTACGACAGGGTCCCCCCTTACGACATTTTAGCAAAAAATGTTTTTCTTAAAAAATGCATTTTCTTACATTTTCTTACATTTACGGGTTTAGTCGGGACTCCTGATGACGTTTTGAGACATCTCCTACAACTACAGCACCAGAATTGTGCTGCTCAAACAAGTCCGTTTTTTGAAATTTTTGTAAAAAAAAAGTTTTCCCAAAAAAAGCATTTTATGCCATTTTTAGGTTTTGTAGGGACTCCTGATGACGTTTTGAGACATCTCCTACAACTACAGCACCAGAATTGTACTGCCGAAGCAAGTCCGTTTTTTGGCATTTTTACGACAGGGTCCCCCCTTACGACATTTTAGCAAAAAATGTTTTTCTTAAAAAATGCATTTTCTTACATTTTCTTACATTTACGGGTTTAGTCGGGACTCCTGATGACGTTTTGAGACATCTCCTACAACTACAGCACCAGAATTGTGCTGCTCAAACAAGTCCGTTTTTTGAATTTTTTTTTGTAAAAAAAAAGTTTTCCCAAAAAAAGCATTTTATGCCATTTTTAGGTTTTGTAGGGACTCCTGATGACGTTTTGAGACATCTCCTACAACTACAGCACCAGAATTGTGCTGCTGAATCAAGTCCGTTTTTTGGCATTTTTACGACAGGGTCCCCCCTTACGACATTTTAGCAAAAAATGTTTTTCTTAAAAAATGCATTTTCTTACATTTTCTTACATTTACGGGTTTAGTCGGGACTCCTGATGACGTTTTGAGACATCTCCTACAACTACAGCACCAGAATTGTGCTGCTCAAACAAGTCCGTTTTTTGAATTTTTTTTTGTAAAAAAAAAGTTTTCCCAAAAAAAGCATTTTATGCCATTTTTAGGTTTTGTAGGGACTCCTGATGACGTTTTGAGACATCTCCTACAACTACAGCACCAGAATTGTACTGCTGAAGCAAGTCCGTTTTTTGGCATTTTTACGACAGGGTCCCCCCTTACGACATTTTAGCAAAAAATGTTTTTCTTAAAAAATGCATTTTCTTACATTTTCTTACATTTACGGGTTTAGTCGGGACTCCTGATGACGTTTTGAGACATCTCCTACAACTACAGCACCAGAATTGTACTGCTGAAGCAAGTCCGTTTTTTGGCATTTTTACGACAGGGTCCCCCTTACGACATTTTAGCAAAAAATGTTTTTCATAAAAAATGCATTTTCTTACATTTACGGGTTTAGTCGGGACTCCTGATGACGTTTTGAGACATCTCCTACAACTACAGCACCAGAATTGTGCTGCTCAAACAAGTCCGTTTTTTGAAATTTTTTTTGTAAAAAAATTTTTTCCCAAAAAAAGCATTTTATGCCATTTTTAGGTTTTGTAGGGACTCCTGATGACGTTTTGAGACATCTCCTACAACTACAGCACCAGAATTGTACTGCTGAAGCAAGTCCGTTTTTTGGCATTTTTACGACAGGGTCCCCCCTTACGACATTTTAGCAAAAAATGTTTTTCTTAAAAAATGCATTTTCTTACATTTACGGGTTTAGTCGGGACTCCTGATGACGTTTTGAGACATCTCCTACAACTACAGCACCAGAATTGTGCTGCTCAAACAAGTCCGTTTTTTGAATTTTTTTTTGTAAAAAAAAAGTTTTCCCAAAAAAAGCATTTTATGCCATTTTTAGGTTTTGTAGGGACTCCTGATGACGTTTTGAGACATCTCCTACAACTACAGCACCAGAATTGTACTGCTGAAGCAAGTCCGTTTTTTGGCATTTTTACGACAGGGTCCCCCCTTACGACATTTTAGCAAAAAATGTTTTTCTTAAAAAATGCATTTTCTTACATTTTCTTACATTTACGGGTTTAGTCGGGACTCCTGATGACGTTTTGAGACATCTCCTACAACTACAGCACCAGAATTGTGCTGCTGAAGCAAGTCTGTTTTTTGAAATTTTTTTTGTAAAAAAAAAGTTTTCCCAAAAAAAGCATTTTATGCCATTTTTAGGTTTTGTAGGGACTCCTGATGACGTTTTGAGACATCTCCTACAACTACAGCACCAGAATTGTGCTGCTGAATCAAGTCCGTTTTTTGGAATTTTTACGACATTTTAGTAAAAAATGTTTTTCTTAAAAAATGCATTTTCTTACATTTTCTTACATTTACGGGTTTAGTCGGGACTCCTGATGACGTTTTGAGACATCTCCTACAACTACAGCACCAGAATTGTGCTGCTCAAACAAGTCCGTTTTTTGAATTTTTTTTTGTAAAAAAAAAGTTTTCCCAAAAAAAGCATTTTATGCCATTTTTAGGTTTTGTAGGGACTCCTGATGACGTTTTGAGACATCTCCTACAACTACAGCACCAGAATTGTACTGCTGAATCAAGTCCGTTTTTTGGCATTTTTACGACAGGGTCCCCCCTTACGACATTTTAGCAAAAAATGTTTTTCTTAAAAAATGCATTTTCTTACATTTTCTTACATTTACGGGTTTAGTCGGGACTCCTGATGACGTTTTGAGACATCTCCTACAACTACAGCACCAGAATTGTACTGCTGAAGCAAGTCCGTTTTTTGGCATTTTTACGACAGGGTCCCCCCTTACGACATTTTAGCAAAAAATGTTTTTCTTAAAAAATGCATTTTCTTACATTTTCTTACATTTACGGGTTTAGTCGGGACTCCTGATGACGTTTTGAGACATCTCCTACAACTACAGCACCAGAATTGTACTGCTGAAGCAAGTCCGTTTTTTGGCATTTTTACGACAGGGTCCCATTTTTAGCAAAAAATGTTTTTCTTAAAAAATGCATTTTCTTACATTTTCTTACATTTACGGGTTTAGTCGGGACTCCTGATGACGTTTTCAGACATCTCCTACAACTAAAGCACCAGAATTGTGCTGCTCAAACAAGTCCGTTTTTTGAATTTTTTTTTGTAAAAAAAAAGTTTTCCCAAAAAAAGCATTTTATGCCATTTTTAGGTTTTGTAGGGACTCCTGATGACGTTTTGAGACATCTCCTACAACTATAGCACCAGAATTGTGCTGCTGAATCAAGTCCGTTTTTTGGAATTTTTACGACAGGGTCCCCCCTTACGACATTTTAGCAAAAAATGTTTTCCTTAAAAAATGCATTTTCTTACATTTTCTTACATTTACGGGTTTAGTCGGGACTCCTGATGACGTTTTGAGACATCTCCTACAACTACAGCACCAGAATTGTGCTGCTCAAACAAGTCCGTTTTTTGAATTTTTTTTTGTAAAAAAAAAGTTTTCCCAAAAAAAGCATTTTATGCCATTTTTAGGTTTTGTAGGGACTCCTGATGACGTTTTGAGACATCTCCTACAACTACAGCACCAGAATTGTACTGCTGAAGCAAGTCCGTTTTTTGGCATTTTTACGACAGGGTCCCCCCTTACGACATTTTAGCAAAAAATGTTTTTCTTAAAAAATGCATTTTCTTACATTTTCTTACATTTACGGGTTTAGTCGGGACTCCTGATGACGTTTTGAGACATCTCCTACAACTACAGCACCAGAATTGTGCTGCTCAAACAAGTCCGTTTTTTGAATTTTTTTTTGTAAAAAAAAAGTTTTCCCAAAAAAAGCATTTTATGCCATTTTTAGGTTTTGTAGGGACTCCTGGTGACGTTTTGAGACATCTCCTACAACTACAGCACCAGAATTGTGCTGCTGAAGCAAGTCTGTTTTTTGAATTTTTTTTTGTAAAAAAAAAGTTTTCCCAAAAAAAGCATTTTATGCCATTTTTAGGTTTTGTAGGGACTCCTGATGACGTTTTGAGACATCTCCTACAACTACAGCACCAGAATTGTACTGCTGAAGCAAGTCCGTTTTTTGGCATTTTTACGACAGGGTCCCCCCTTACGACATTTTAGCAAAAAATGTTTTTCTTAAAAAATGCATTTTCTTACATTTTCTTACATTTACGGGTTTAGTCGGGACTCCTGATGACGTTTTGAGACATCTCCTACAACTACAGCACCAGAATTGTGCTGCTCAAACAAGTCCGTTTTTTGAAATTTTTGTAAAAAAAAAGTTTTCCCAAAAAAAGCATTTTATGCCATTTTTAGGTTTTGTAGGGACTCCTGATGACGTTTTGAGACATCTCCTACAACTACAGCACCAGAATTGTACTGCCGAAGCAAGTCCGTTTTTTGGCATTTTTACGACAGGGTCCCCCCTTACGACATTTTAGCAAAAAATGTTTTTCTTAAAAAATGCATTTTCTTACATTTTCTTACATTTACGGGTTTAGTCGGGACTCCTGATGACGTTTTGAGACATCTCCTACAACTACAGCACCAGAATTGTGCTGCTCAAACAAGTCCGTTTTTTGAATTTTTTTTTGTAAAAAAAAAGTTTTCCCAAAAAAAGCATTTTATGCCATTTTTAGGTTTTGTAGGGACTCCTGATGACGTTTTGAGACATCTCCTACAACTACAGCACCAGAATTGTGCTGCTGAATCAAGTCCGTTTTTTGGCATTTTTACGACAGGGTCCCCCCTTACGACATTTTAGCAAAAAATGTTTTTCTTAAAAAATGCATTTTCTTACATTTTCTTACATTTACGGGTTTAGTCGGGACTCCTGATGACGTTTTGAGACATCTCCTACAACTACAGCACCAGAATTGTGCTGCTCAAACAAGTCCGTTTTTTGAATTTTTTTTTGTAAAAAAAAAGTTTTCCCAAAAAAAGCATTTTATGCCATTTTTAGGTTTTGTAGGGACTCCTGATGACGTTTTGAGACATCTCCTACAACTACAGCACCAGAATTGTGCTGCTGAATCAAGTCCGTTTTTTGGCATTTTTACGACAGGGTCCCCCCTTACGACATTTTAGCAAAAAATGTTTTTCTTAAAAAATGCATTTTCTTACATTTTCTTACATTTACGGGTTTAGTCGGGACTCCTGATGACGTTTTGAGACATCTCCTACAACTACAGCACCAGAATTGTGCTGCTCAAACAAGTCCGTTTTTTGAAATTTTTGTAAAAAAAAAGTTTTCCCAAAAAAAGCATTTTATGCCATTTTTAGGTTTTGTAGGGACTCCTGATGACGTTTTGAGACATCTCCTACAACTACAGCACCAGAATTGTACTGCCGAAGCAAGTCCGTTTTTTGGCATTTTTACGACAGGGTCCCCCCTTACGACATTTTAGCAAAAAATGTTTTTCTTAAAAAATGCATTTTCTTACATTTTCTTACATTTACGGGTTTAGTCGGGACTCCTGATGACGTTTTGAGACATCTCCTACAACTACAGCACCAGAATTGTGCTGCTCAAACAAGTCCGTTTTTTGAATTTTTTTTTGTAAAAAAAAAGTTTTCCCAAAAAAAGCATTTTATGCCATTTTTAGGTTTTGTAGGGACTCCTGATGACGTTTTGAGACATCTCCTACAACTACAGCACCAGAATTGTGCTGCTGAATCAAGTCCGTTTTTTGGCATTTTTACGACAGGGTCCCCCCTTACGACATTTTAGCAAAAAATGTTTTTCTTAAAAAATGCATTTTCTTACATTTTCTTACATTTACGGGTTTAGTCGGGACTCCTGATGACGTTTTGAGACATCTCCTACAACTACAGCACCAGAATTGTGCTGCTCAAACAAGTCCGTTTTTTGAATTTTTTTTTGTAAAAAAAAAGTTTTCCCAAAAAAAGCATTTTATGCCATTTTTAGGTTTTGTAGGGACTCCTGATGACGTTTTGAGACATCTCCTACAACTACAGCACCAGAATTGTGCTGCTGAATCAAGTCCGTTTTTTGGCATTTTTACGACAGGGTCCCCCCTTACGACATTTTAGCAAAAAATGTTTTTCTTAAAAAATGCATTTTCTTACATTTTCTTACATTTACGGGTTTAGTCGGGACTCCTGATGACGTTTTGAGACATCTCCTACAACTACAGCACCAGAATTGTGCTGCTCAAACAAGTCCGTTTTTTGAATTTTTTTTTGTAAAAAAAAAGTTTTCCCAAAAAAAGCATTTTATGCCATTTTTAGGTTTTGTAGGGACTCCTGATGACGTTTTAAGACATCTCCTACAACTACAGCACCAGAATTGTGCTGCTGAATCAAGTCCGTTTTTTGGAATTTTTACGACAGGGTCCCCCCTTACGACATTTTAGCAAAAAATGTTTTTCTTAAAAAATGCATTTTCTTACATTTTCTTACATTTACGGGTTTAGTCGGGACTCCTGATGACGTTTTGAGACATCTCCTACAACTACAGCACCAGAATTGTGCTGCTGAAGCAAGTCTGTTTTTTGAAATTTTTTTTGTAAAAAAAAAGTTTTCCCAAAAAAAGCATTTTATGCCATTTTTAGGTTTTGTAGGGACTCCTGATGACGTTTTGAGACATCTCCTACAACTACAGCACCAGAATTGTGCTGCTGAATCAAGTCCGTTTTTTGGCATTTTTACGACAGGGTCCCCCCTTACGACATTTTAGCAAAAAATGTTTTTCTTAAAAAATGCATTTTCTTACATTTTCTTACATTTACTGGTTTAGTCGGGACTCCTGATGACGTTTTGAGACATCTCCTACAACTACAGCACCAGAATTGTGCTGCTCAAACAAGTCCGTTTTTTGAATTTTTTTTTGTAAAAAAAAAGTTTTCCCAAAAAAAGCATTTTATGCCATTTTTAGGTTTTGTAGGGACTCCTGATGACGTTTTGAGACATCTCCTACAACTACAGCACCAGAATTGTGCTGCTGAATCAAGTCCGTTTTTTGGCATTTTTACGACAGGGTCCCCCCTTACGACATTTTAGCAAAAAATGTTTTTCTTAAAAAATGCATTTTCTTACATTTTCTTACATTTACGGGTTTAGTCGGGACTCCTGATGACGTTTTGAGACATCTCCTACAACTACAGCACCAGAATTGTGCTGCTCAAACAAGTCCGTTTTTTGAAATTTTTTTTGTAAAAAAAAAGTTTTCCCAAAAAAAGCATTTTATGCCATTTTTAGGTTTTGTAGGGACTCCTGATGACGTTTTGAGACATCTCCTACAACTACAGCACCAGAATTGTACTGCCGAAGCAAGTCCGTTTTTTGGCATTTTTACGACAGGGTCCCCCCTTACGACATTTTAGCGAAAAATGTTTTTCTTAAAAAATGCATTTTCTTACATTTTCTTACATTTACGGGTTTAGTCGGGACTCCTGATGACGTTTTGAGACATCTCCTACAACTACAGCACCAGAATTGTGCTGCTCAAACAAGTCCGTTTTTTGAATTTTTTTTTGTAAAAAAAAAGTTTTCCCAAAAAAAGCATTTTATGCCATTTTTAGGTTTTGTAGGGACTCCTGATGACGTTTTGAGACATCTCCTACAACTACAGCACCAGAATTGTGCTGCTGAATCAAGTCCGTTTTTTGGAATTTTTACGACAGGGTCCCCCCTTACGACATTTTAGCAAAAAATGTTTTTCTTAAAAAATGCATTTTCTTACATTTTCTTACATTTACGGGTTTAGTCGGGACTCCTGATGACGTTTTGAGACATCTCCTACAACTACAGCACCAGAATTGTGCTGCTCAAACAAGTCCGTTTTTTGAATTTTTTTTTGTAAAAAAAAAGTTTTCCCAAAAAAAGCATTTTATGCCATTTTTAGGTTTTGTAGGGACTCCTGATGACGTTTTGAGACATCTCCTACAACTACAGCACCAGAATTGTACTGCTGAAGCAAGTCCGTTTTTTGGCATTTTTACGACAGGGTCCCCCCTTACGACATTTTAGCAAAAAATGTTTTTCTTAAAAAATGCATTTTCTTACATTTTCTTACATTTACGGGTTTAGTCGGGACTCCTGATTACGTTTTGAGACATCTCCTACAACTACAGCACCAGAATTGTGCTGCTCAAACAAGTCCGTTTTTTGAAATTTTTTTTGTAAAAAAAAAGTTTTCCCAAAAAAAGCATTTTATGCCATTTTTAGGTTTTGTAGGGACTCCTGATGACGTTTTGAGACATCTCCTACAACTACAGCACCAGAATTGTACTGCCGAAGCAAGTCCGTTTTTTGGCATTTTTACGACAGGGTCCCCCCTTACGACATTTTAGCAAAAAATGTTTTTCTTAAAAAATGCATTTTCTTACATTTTCTTACATTTACGGGTTTAGTCGGGACTCCTGATGACGTTTTGAGACATCTCCTACAACTACAGCACCAGAATTGTGCTGCTGAAGCAAGTCTGTTTTTTGAAAATTTTTTTGTAAAAAAAAAGTTTTCCCAAAAAAAGCATTTTATGCCATTTTTAGGTTTTGTAGGGACTCCTGATGACGTTTTGAGACATCTCCTACAACTACAGCACCAGAATTGTGCTGCTGAATCAAGTCCGTTTTTTGGCATTTTTACGACAGGGTCCCCCCTTACGACATTTTAGCAAAAAATGTTTTTCTTAAAAAATGCATTTTCTTACATTTTCTTACATTTACGGGTTTAGTCGGGACTACTGATGACGTTTTGAGACATCTCCTACAACTACAGCACCAGAATTGTGCTGCTCAAACAAGTCCGTTTTTTGAATTTTTTTTTGTAAAAAAAAAGTTTTCCCAAAAAAAGCATTTTATGCCATTTTTAGGTTTTGTAGGGACTCCTGATGACGTTTTGAGACATCTCCTACAACTACAGCACCAGAATTGTGCTGCTGAATCAAGTCCGTTTTTTGGCATTTTTACGACAGGGTCCCCCCTTACGACATTTTAGCAAAAAATGTTTTTCTTAAAAAATGCATTTTCTTACATTTTCTTACATTTACGGGTTTAGTCGGGACTCCTGATGACGTTTTGAGACATATCCTACAACTACAGCACCAGAATTGTGCTGCTCAAACAAGTACGTTTTTTGAATTTTTTTTTGTAAAAAAAAAGTTTTCCCAAAAAAAGCATTTTATGCCATTTTTAAGTTTTGTAGGGACTCCTGATGACGTTTTGAGACATCTCCTACAACTACAGCACCAGAATTGTGCTGCTGAATCAAGTCCGTTTTTTGGCATTTTTACGACAGGGTCCCCCCTTACGACATTTTAGCAAAAAATGTTTTTCTTAAAAAATGCATTTTCTTACATTTTCTTACATTTACGGGTTTAGTCGGGACTCCTGATGACGTTTTGAGACATCTCCTACAACTACAGCACTAGAATTGTGCTGCTGAAGCAAGTCTGTTTTTTGAAAATTTTTTTGTAAAAAAAAAGTTTTCCCAAAAAAAGCATTTTATGCCATTTTTAGGTTTTGTAGGGACTCCTGATGACGTTTTGAGACATCTCCTACAACTACAGCACCAGAATTGTGCTGCTCAAACAAGTCCGTTTTTTGAAATTTTTTTTGTAAAAAAAAAGTTTTCCCAAAAAAAGCATTTTATGCCATTTTTAGGTTTTGTAGGGACTCCTGATGACGTTTTGAGACATCTCCTACAACTACAGCACCAGAATTGTACTGCCGAAGCAAGTCCGTTTTTTGGCATTTTTACGACAGGGTCCCCCCTTACGACATTTTAGCAAAAAATGTTTTTCTTAAAAAATGCATTTTCTTACATTTTCTTACATTTACGGGTTTAGTCGGGACTCCTGATGACGTTTTGAGACATCTCCTACAACTACAGCACCAGAATTGTGCTGCTGAAGCAAGTCTGTTTTTTGAAAAATTTTTTGTAAAAAAAAAGTTTTCCCAAAAAAAGCATTTTATGCCATTTTTAGGTTTTGTAGGGACTCCTGATGACGTTTTGAGACATCTCCTACAACTACAGCACCAGAATTGTGCTGCTGAATCAAGTCCGTTTTTTGGCATTTTTACGACAGGGTCCCCCCTTACGACATTTTAGCAAAAAATGTTTTTCTTAAAAAATGCATTTTCTTACATTTTCTTACATTTACGGGTTTAGTCGGGACTCCTGATGACGTTTTGAGACATATCCTACAACTACAGCACCAGAATTGTGCTGCTCAAACAAGTCCGTTTTTTGAATTTTTTTTTGTAAAAAAAAAGTTTTCCCAAAAAAAGCATTTTATGCCATTTTTAGGTTTTGTAGGGACTCCTGATGACGTTTTGAGACATCTCCTACAACTACAGCACCAGAATTGTGCTGCTGAATCAAGTCCGTTTTTTGGCATTTTTACGACAGGGTCCCCCCTTACGACATTTTAGCAAAAAATGTTTTTCTTAAAAAATGCATTTTCTTACATTTTCTTACATTTACGGGTTTAGTCGGGACTCCTGATGACGTTTTGAGACATCTCCTACAACTACAGCACCAGAATTGTGCTGCTCAAACAAGTCCGTTTTTTGAATTTTTTTTTGTAAAAAAAAAGTTTTCCCAAAAAAAGCATTTTATGCCATTTTTAGGTTTTGTAGGGACTCCTGATGACGTTTTGAGACATCTCCTACAACTACAGCACCAGAATTGTGCTGCTGAATCAAGTCCGTTTTTTGGCATTTTTACGACAGGGTCCCCCCTTACGACATTTTAGCAAAAAATGTTTTTCTTAAAAAATGCATTTTCTTACATTTTCTTACATTTACGGGTTTAGTCGGGACTCCTGATGACGTTTTGAGACATCTCCTACAACTACAGCACCAGAATTGTACTGCTGAAGCAAGTCCGTTTTTTGGCATTTTTACGACAGGGTCCCCCCTTACGACATTTTAGCAAAAAATGTTTTTCTTAAAAAATGCATTTTCTTACATTTTCTTACATTTACGGGTTTAGTCGGGACTCCTGATGACGTTTTGAGACATCTCCTACAACTACAGCACCAGAATTGTGCTGCTCAAACAAGTCCATTTTTTGAATTTTTTTTTGTAAAAAAAAAGTTTTCCCAAAAAAAGCATTTTATGCCATTTTTAGGTTTTGTAGGGACTCCTGATGACGTTTTGAGACATCTCCTACAACTACAGCACCAGAATTGTGCTGCTGAATCAAGTCCGTTTTTTGGCATTTTTACGACAGGGTCCCCCCTTACGACATTTTAGCAAAAAATGTTTTTCTTAAAAAATGCATTTTCTTACATTTACGGGTTTAGTCGGGACTCCTGATGACGTTTTGAGACATCTCCTACAACTACAGCACCAGAATTGTGCTGCTCAAACAAGTCCGTTTTTTGAATTTTTTTTTGTAAAAAAAAAGTTTTCCCAAAAAAAGCATTTTATGCCATTTTTAGGTTTTGTAGGGACTCCTGATGACGTTTTAAGACATCTCCTACAACTACAGCACCAGAATTGTGCTGCTGAATCAAGTCCGTTTTTTGGAATTTTTACGACAGGGTCCCCCCTTACGACATTTTAGCAAAAAATGTTTTTCTTAAAAAATGCATTTTCTTACATTTACGGGTTTAGTCGGGACTCCTGATGACGTTTTGAGACATCTCCTACAACTACAGCACCAGAATTGTGCTGCTCAAACAAGTCCGTTTTTTGAATTTTTTTTTGTAAAAAAAAAGTTTTCCCAAAAAAAGCATTTTATGCCATTTTTAGGTTTTGTAGGGACTCCTGATGACGTTTTAAGACATCTCCTACAACTACAGCACCAGAATTGTGCTGCTGAATCAAGTCCGTTTTTTGGAATTTTTACGACAGGGTCCCCCCTTACGACATTTTAGCAAAAAATGTTTTTCTTAAAAAATGCATTTTCTTACATTTTCTTACATTTACGGGTTTAGTCGGGACTCCTGATGACGTTTTGAGACATCTCCTACAACTACAGCACCAGAATTGTGCTGCTCAAACAAGTCCGTTTTTTGAATTTTTTTTTGTAAAAAAAAAGTTTTCCCAAAAAAAGCATTTTATGCCATTTTTAGGTTTTGTAGGGACTCCTGATGACGTTTTGAGACATCTCCTACAACTACAGCACCAGAATTGTACTGCTGAAGCAAGTCCGTTTTTTGGCATTTTTACGACAGGGTCCCCCTTACGACATTTTAGCAAAAAATGTTTTTCTTAAAAAATGCATTTTCTTACATTTTCTTACATTTACGGGTTTAGTCGGGACTCCTGATGACGTTTTGAGACATCTCCTACAACTACAGCACCAGAATTGTACTGCTGAAGCAAGTCCGTTTTTTGGCATTTTTACGACAGGGTCCCCCTTACGACATTTTAGCAAAAAATGTTTTTCTTAAAAAATGCATTTTCTTACATTTTCTTACATTTACGGGTTTAGTCGGGACTCCTGATGACGTTTTGAGACATCTCCTACAACTACAGCACCAGAATTGTGCTGCTCAAACAAGTCCGTTTTTTGAAATTTTTTTTGTAAAAAAAATTTTTCCCAAAAAAAGCATTTTATGCCATTTTTAGGTTTTGTAGGGACTCCTGATGACGTTTTGAGACATCTCCTACAACTACAGCACCAGAATTGTACTGCTGAAGCAAGTCCGTTTTTTGGCATTTTTACGACAGGGTCCCCCCTTACGACATTTTAGCAAAAAATGTTTTTCTTAAAAAATGCATTTTCTTACATTTACGGGTTTAGTCGGGACTCCTGATGACGTTTTGAGACATCTCCTACAACTACAGCACCAGAATTGTGCTGCTCAAACAAGTCCGTTTTTTGAAATTTTTTTTGTAAAAAAAAAGTTTTCCCAAAAAAACCATTTTATGCCATTTTTAGGTTTTGTAGGGACTCCTGATGACGTTTTGAGACATCTCCTACAACTACAGCACCAGAATTGTACTGCTGAAGCAAGTCCGTTTTTTGGCATTTTTACGACAGGGTCCCCCCTTACGACATTTTAGCAAAAAATGTTTTTCTTAAAAAATGCATTTTCTTACATTTTCTTACATTTACGGGTTTAGTCGGGACTCCTGATGACGTTTTGAGACATCTCCTACAACTACAGCACCAGAATTGTACTGCTGAAGCAAGTCCGTTTTTTGGCATTTTTACGACAGGGTCCCCCTTACGACATTTTAGCAAAAAATGTTTTTCTTAAAAAATGCATTTTCTTACATTTACGGGTTTAGTCGGGACTCCTGATGACGTTTTGAGACATCTCCTACAACTACAGCACCAGAATTGTGCTGCTCAAACAAGTCCGTTTTTTGAAATTTTTTTTGTAAAAAAATTTTTTCCCAAAAAAAGCATTTTATGCCATTTTTAGGTTTTGTAGGGACTCCTGATGACGTTTTGAGACATCTCCTACAACTACAGCACCAGAATTGTACTGCTGAAGCAAGTCCGTTTTTTGGCATTTTTACGACAGGGTCCCCCCTTACGACATTTTAGCAAAAAATGTTTTTCTTAAAAAATGCATTTTCTTACATTTACGGGTTTAGTCGGGACTCCTGATGACGTTTTGAGACATCTCCTACAACTACAGCACCAGAATTGTGCTGCTCAAACAAGTCCGTTTTTTGAATTTTTTTTTGTAAAAAAAAAGTTTTCCCAAAAAAAGCATTTTATGCCATTTTTAGGTTTTGTAGGGACTCCTGATGACGTTTTGAGACATCTCCTACAACTACAGCACCAGAATTGTGCTGCTGAATCAAGTCCGTTTTTTGGAATTTTTACGACAGGGTCCCCCCTTACGACATTTTAGCAAAAAATGTTTTTCTTAAAAAATGCATTTTCTTACATTTTCTTACATTTACGGGTTTAGTCGGGACTCCTGATGACGTTTTGAGACATCTCCTACAACTACAGCACCCGAATTGTGCTGCTCAAACAAGTCCGTTTTTTGAATTTTTTTTTGTAAAAAAAAAGTTTTCCCAAAAAAAGCATTTTATGCCATTTTTAGGTTTTGTAGGGACTCCTGATGACGTTTTGAGACATCTCCTACAACTACAGCACCAGAATTGTACTGCTGAAGCAAGTCCGTTTTTTGGCATTTTTACGACAGGGTCCCATTTTTAGCAAAAAATGTTTTTCTTAAAAAATGCATTTTCTTACATTTTCTTACATTTACGGGTTTAGTCGGGACTCCTGATGACGTTTTGAGACATCTCCTACAACTACAGCACCAGAATTGTGCTGCTCAAACAAGTCCGTTTTTTGAATTTTTTTTTGTAAAAAAAAAGTTTTCCCAAAAAAAGCATTTTATGCCATTTTTAGGTTTTGTAGGGACTCCTGATGACGTTTTGAGACATCTCCTACAACTACAGCACCAGAATTGTACTGCCGAAGCAAGTCCGTTTTTTGGCATTTTTACCACAGGGTCCCCCCTTACGACATTTTAGCAAAAAATGTTTTTCTTAAAAAATGCATTTTCTTACATTTTTTTACATTTACGGGTTTAGTCGGGACTCCTGATGACGTTTTGAGACATCTCCTACAACTACAGCACCAGAATTGTGCTGCTCAAACAAGTCCGTTTTTTGAATTTTTTTTTGTAAAAAAAAAGTTTTCCCAAAAAAAGCATTTTATGCCATTTTTAGGTTTTGTAGGGACTCCTGATGACGTTTTGAGACATCTCCTACAACTACAGCACCAGAATTGTACTGCTGAAGCAAGTCCGTTTTTTGGCATTTTTACGACAGGGTCCCCCCTTACGACATTTTAGCAAAAAATGTTTTTCTTAAAAAATGCATTTTCTTACATTTACGGGTTTAGTCGGGACTCCTGATGACGTTTTGAGACATCTCCTACAACTACAGCACCAGAATTGTGCTGCTCAAACAAGTCCGTTTTTTGAAATTTTTTTTGTAAAAAAAAAGTTTTCCCAAAAAAAGCATTTTATGCCATTTTTAGGTTTTGTAGGGACTCCTGATGACGTTTTAAGACATCTCCTACAACTACAGCACCAGAATTGTGCTGCTGAATCAAGTCCGTTTTTTGGAATTTTTACGACAGGGTCCCCCCTTACGACATTTTAGCAAAAAATGTTTTTCTTAAAAAATGCATTTTCTTACATTTTCTTACATTTACGGGTTTAGTCGGGACTCCTGATGACGTTTTGAGACATCTCCTACAACTACAGCACCAGAATTGTGCTGCTCAAACAAGTCCGTTTCTTGAATTTTTTTTTGTAAAAAAAAAGTTTTCCCAAAAAAAGCATTTTATGCCATTTTTAGGTTTTGTAGGGACTCCTGATGACGTTTTGAGACATCTCCTACAACTACAGCACCAGAATTGTACTGCTGAAGCAAGTCCGTTTTTTGGCATTTTTACGACAGGGTCCCCCCTTACGACATTTTAGCAAAAAATGTTTTTCTTAAAAAATGCATTTTCTTACATTTTCTTACATTTACGGGTTTAGTCGGGACTCCTGATGACGTTTTGAGACATCTCCTACAACTACAGCACCAGAATTGTGATGCTCAAACAAGTCCGTTTTTTGAATTTTTTTTTGTAAAAAAAAAGTTTTCCCAAAAAAAGCATTTTATTTCATTTTTAAGTTTTGTAGGGACTCCTGATGACGTTTTGAGACATCTCCTACAACTACAGCACCAGAATTGTACTGCTGAAGCAAGTCCGTTTTTTGGCATTTTTACGACAGGGTCCCCCCTTACGACATTTTAGCAAAAAATGTTTTTCTTAAAAAATGCATTTTCTTACATTTTCTTACATTTACGGGTTTAGTCGGGACTCCTGATGACGTTTTGAGACATCTCCTACAACTACAGCACCAGAATTGTGCTGCTCAAACAAGTCCGTTTTTTGAATTTTTTTTTGTAAAAAAAAAGTTTTCCCAAAAAAAGCATTTTATGCCATTTTTAGGTTTTGTAGGGACTCCTGATGACGTTTTAAGACATCTCCTACAACTACAGCACCAGAATTGTGCTGCTGAATCAAGTCCGTTTTTTGGAATTTTTACGACAGGGTCCCCCCTTACGACATTTTAGCAAAAAATGTTTTTCTTAAAAAATGCATTTTCTTACATTTTCTTACATTTACGGGTTTAGTCGGGACTCCTGATGACGTTTTGAGACATCTCCTACAACTACAGCACCAGAATTGTGCTGCTGAATCAAGTCAGTTTTTTGGCATTTTTACGACAGGGTCCCCCCTTACGACATTTTAGCAAAAAATGTTTTTCTTAAAAAATGCATTTTCTTACATTTTCTTACATTTACGGGTTTAGTCGGGACTCCTGATGACGTTTTGAGACATCTCCTACAACTACAGCACCAGAATTGTGCTGCTCAAACAAGTCCGTTTTTTGAATTTTTTTTTGTAAAAAAAAAGTTTTCCCAAAAAAAGCATTTTATGCCATTTTTAGGTTTTGTAGGGACTCCTGATGACGTTTTGAGACATCTCCTACAACTACAGCACCAGAATTGTGCTGCTGAATCAAGTCCGTTTTTTGGCATTTTTACGACAGGGTCCCCCCTTACGACATTTTAGCAAAAAATGTTTTTCTTAAAAAATGCATTTTCTTACATTTTCTTACATTTACGGGTTTAGTCGGGACTCCTGATGACGTTTTGAGACATCTCCTACAACTACAGCACCAGAATTGTGCTGCTCAAACAAGTCCGTTTTTTGAAATTTTTTTTGTGAAAAAAAAAGTTTTCCCAAAAAAAGCATTTTATGCCATTTTTAAGTTTTGTAGGGACTCCTGATGACGTTTTGAGACATCTCCTACAACTACAGCACCAGAATTGTACTGCCGAAGCAAGTCCGTTTTTTGGCATTTTTACGACAGGGTCCCCCCTTACGACATTTTAGCAAAAAATGTTTTTCTTAAAAAATGCATTTTCTTACATTTTCTTACATTTACGGGTTTAGTCGGGACTCCTGATGACGTTTTGAGACATCTCCTACAACTACAGCACCAGAATTGTGCTGCTGAAGCAAGTCTGTTTTTTGAAATTTTTTTTGTAAAAAAAAAGTTTTCCCAAAAAAAGCATTTTATGCCATTTTTAGGTTTTGTAGGGACTCCTGATGACGTTTTGAGACATCTCCTACAACTACAGCACCAGAATTGTGCTGCTGAATCAAGTCCGTTTTTTGGCATTTTTACGACAGGGTCCCCCCTTACGACATTTTAGCAAAAAATGTTTTTCTTAAAAAATGCATTTTCTTACATTTTCTTACATTTACGGGTTTAGTCGGGACTCCTGATGACGTTTTGAGACATATCCTACAACTACAGCACCAGAATTGTGCTGCTGAAGCAAGTCCGTTTTTTGAAATTTTTTTTGTAAAAAAAAAGTTTTCCCAAAAAAAGCATTTATTCCATTTTTAGGTTTTGTAGGGACTCCTGATGACGTTTTGAGACATCTCCTACAACTACAGCACCAGAATTGTGCTGCTGAATCAAGTCCGTTTTTTGGCATTTTTACGACAGGGTCCCCCCTTACGACATTTTAGCAAAAAATGTTTTTCTTAAAAAATGCATTTTC
Source organism: Entelurus aequoreus (assembly GCF_033978785.1). Lineage (NCBI taxonomy): Eukaryota > Metazoa > Chordata > Actinopteri > Syngnathiformes > Syngnathidae > Entelurus > Entelurus aequoreus. The sequence goes on from NC_084758.1 coordinate 3,502,057, forward strand.
TTACATTTTCTTACATTTACGGGTTTAGTCGGGACTCCTGATGACGTTTTGAGACATCTCCTACAACTACAGCACCAGAATTGTGCTGCTGAATCAAGTCCGTTTTTTGGAATTTTTACGACAGGGTCCCCCCTTACGACATTTTAGCAAAAAATGTTTTTCGTAAAAAATGCATTTTCTTACATTTTCTTACATTTACGGGTTTAGTCGGGACTCCTGATGACGTTTTGAGACATCTCCTACAACTACAGCACCAGAATTGTGCTGCTCAAACAAGTCTGTTTTTTGAATTTTTTTTTGTAAAAAAAAAGTTTTCCCAAAAAAAGCATTTTATGCCATTTTTAGGTTTTGTAGGGACTCCTGATGACGTTTTGAGACATCTCCTACAACTACAGCACCAGAATTGTGCTGCTGAATGAAGTCCGTTTTTTGGAATTTTTACGACAGGGTCCCCCCTTACGACATTTTAGCAAAAAATGTTTTTCTTAAAAAATGCATTTTCTTACATTTTCTTACATTTACGGGTTTAGTCGGGACTCCTGATGACGTTTTGAGACATCTCCTACAACTACAGCACCAGAATTGTACTGCTGAAGCAAGTCCGTTTTTTGGCATTTTTACGACCCCTTACGACATTTTAGAAAAAAAAATGTTTCTTAAAAAATGCATTTTCTTACATTTTCTTACATTTACGGGTTTAGTCGGGACGCCTGATGACGTTTTGAGACATCTCCTACAACTACAGCACCAGAATTGTGCTGCTGAAGCAAGTCTGTTTTTTGAATTTTTTTTTTGTAAAAAAAAAGTTTTCCCAAAAAAAGCATTTTATGCCATTTTTAGGTTTTGTAGGGACTCTTGATGACGTTTTGAGACATCTCCTACAACTACAGCACCAGAATTGTACTGCTGAAGCAAGTCCGTTTTTTGGCATTTTTACGACAGGGTCCCCCCTTACGACATTTTAGCAAAAAATGTTTTTCGTAAAAAAAATGCATTTTCTTACATTTTCTTCCATTTACGGGTTTAGTCGGGACTCCTGATGACGTTTTGAGACATCTCCTTCAACTATAGCACCAGAATTGTGCTGCTCAAACAAGTCCGTTTTTTGAATTTTTTTTGGTACAAAAAAAGTTTTCCCAAAAAAAGCATTTTATGCCATTTTTAGGTTTTGTAGGGACTCCTGATGACGTTTTAAGACATCTCCTACAACTACAGCACCAGAATTGTGCTGCTGAATCAAGTCCGTTTTTTGGAATTTTTACGACAGGGTCCCCCCTTACGACATTTTAGCAAAAAATGTTTTTCGTAAAAAATGCATTTTCTTACATTTACGGGTTTAGTCGGGACTCCTGATGACGTTTTGAGACATCTCCTACAACTACAGCACCAGAATTGTGCTGCTGAAGCAAGTCTGTTTTTTGAAATTTTTTTTGTAAAAAAAAAGTTTTCCCAAAAAAAGCATTTTATGCCATTTTTAGGTTTTGTAGGGACTCCTGATGACGTTTTGAGACATCTCCTACAACTACAGCACCAGAATTGTACTGCTGAAGCAAGTCCGTTTTTTGGCATTTTTACGACAGGGTCCCCCCTTACGACATTTTAGCAAAAAATGTTTTTCTTAAAAAATGCATTTTCTTACATTTTCTTACATTTACGGGTTTAGTCGGGACTCCTGATGACGTTTTGAGACATCTCCTCCAACTACAGCACCAGAATTGTGCTGCTCAAACAAGTCCGTTTTTTGAATTTTTTTTTGTAAAAAAAAAGTTTTCCCAAAAAAAGTATTTTATGCCATTTTTAGGTTTTGTAGGGACTCCTGATGACGTTTTAAGACATCTCCTACAACTACAGCACCAGAATTGTGCTGCTCAAACAAGTCCGTTTTTTGAATTTTTTTTTGTAAAAAAAAAGTTTTCCCATAAAAAGCATTTTATGCCATTTTTAGGTTTTGTAGGGACTCCTGATGACGTTTTGAGACATCTCCTACAACTACAGCACCAGAATTGTACTGCTGAAGCAAGTCCGTTTTTTGGCATTTTTACGACAGGGTCCCCCCTTACGACATTTTAGCAAAAAATGTTTTTCTTAAAAAATGCATTTTCTTACATTTTCTTACATTTACGGGTTTAGTCGGGACTCCTGATGACGTTTTGAGACATCTCCTACAACTACAGCACCAGAATTGTACTGCTGAAGCAAGTCCGTTTTTTGGCATTTTTACGACCCCTTACGACATTTTAGAAAAAAAAATGTTTCTTAAAAAATGCATTTTCTTACATTTTCTTACATTTACGGGTTTAGTCGGGACGCCTGATGACGTTTTGAGACATCTCCTACAACTACAGCACCAGAATTGTGCTGCTGAAGCAAGTCTGTTTTTTGAATTTTTTTTTGTAAAAAAAAAGTTTTCCCAAAAAAAGCATTTTATGCCATTTTTAGGTTTTGTAGGGACTCTTGATGACGTTTTGAGACATCTCCTACAACTACAGCACCAGAATTGTACTGCTGAAGCAAGTCCGTTTTTTGGCATTTTTACGACAGGGTCCCCCCTTACGACATTTTAGCAAAAAATGTTTTTCGTAAAAAAAATGCATTTTCTTACATTTTCTTCCATTTACGGGTTTAGTCGGGACTCCTGATGACGTTTTGAGACATCTCCTTCAACTATAGCACCAGAATTGTGCTGCTCAAACAAGTCCGTTTTTTGAATTTTTTTTGGTACAAAAAAAGTTTTCCCAAAAAAAGCATTTTATGCCATTTTTAGGTTTTGTAGGGACTCCTGATGACGTTTTAAGACATCTCCTACAACTACAGCACCAGAATTGTGCTGCTGAATCAAGTCCGTTTTTTGGAATTTTTACGACAGGGTCCCCCCTTACGACATTTTAGCAAAAAATGTTTTTCGTAAAAAATGCATTTTCTTACATTTACGGGTTTAGTCGGGACTCCTGATGACGTTTTGAGACATCTCCTACAACTACAGCACCAGAATTGTGCTGCTGAAGCAAGTCTGTTTTTTGAATTTTTTTTTGTAAAAAAAAAGTTTTCCCAAAAAAAGCATTTTATGCCATTTTTAGGTTTTGTAGGGACTCCTGATGACGTTTTGAGACATCTCCTACAACTACAGCACCAGAATTGTACTGCTGAAGCAAGTCCGTTTTTTGGCATTTTTACGACAGGGTCCCCCCTTACGACATTTTAGCAAAAAATGTTTTTCTTAAAAAATGCATTTTCTTACATTTTCTTACATTTACGGGTTTAGTCGGGACTCCTGATGACGTTTTGAGACATCTCCTCCAACTACAGCACCAGAATTGTGCTGCTCAAACAAGTCCGTTTTTTGAATTTTTTTTTGTAAAAAAAAAGTTTTCCCAAAAAAAGTATTTTATGCCATTTTTAGGTTTTGTAGGGACTCCTGATGACGTTTTAAGACATCTCCTACAACTACAGCACCAGAATTGTGCTGCTCAAACAAGTCCGTTTTTTGAATTTTTTTTTGTAAAAAAAAAGTTTTCCCATAAAAAGCATTTTATGCCATTTTTAGGTTTTGTAGGGACTCCTGATGACGTTTTGAGACATCTCCTACAACTACAGCACCAGAATTGTACTGCTGAAGCAAGTCCGTTTTTTGGCATTTTTACGACAGGGTCCCCCCTTACGACATTTTAGCAAAAAATGTTTTTCTTAAAAAATGCATTTTCTTACATTTTCTTACATTTACGGGTTTAGTCGGGACTCCTGATGACGTTTTGAGACATCTCCTCCAACTACAGCACCAGAATTGTGCTGCTCAAACAAGTCCGTTTTTTGAATTTTTTTTTGTAAAAAAAAAGTTTTCCCAAAAAAAGCATTTTATGCCATTTTTAGGTTTTGTAGGGACTCCTGATGACGTTTTAAGACATCTCCTACAACTACAGCACCAGAATTGTGCTGCTGAATCAAGTCCGTTTTTTGGCATTTTTACGACAGGGCCCTTACGACATTTTAGCAAAAATGTTTTTCGTAAAAAATGCATTTTCTTACATTTACGGGTTTAGTCGGGACTCCTGATGACGTTTTGAGACATCTCCTACAACTACAGCACCAGAATTGTGCTACTGAAGCAAGTCTGTTTTTTGAATTTTTTTTTGTAAAAAAAAAGTTTTCCCAAAAAAAGCAATTTATGCCATTTTTAGGTTTTGTAGGGACTCCTGATGACGTTTTGAGACATCTCCTACAACTACAGCACCAGAATTGTACTGCTGAAGCAAGTCCGTTTTTTGGCATTTTTACGACAGGGTCCCCCCTTACGACATTTTAGCAAAAAATGTTTTTCTTAAAAAATGCATTTTCTTACATTTTCTTACATTTACGGGTTTAGTCGGGACTCCTGATGACGTTTTGAGACATCTCCTACAACTACAGCACCAGAATTGTGCTGCTCAAACAAGTCCGTTTTTTGAATTTTTTTTGTAAAAAAAAAGTTTTCCCAAAAAAAGCATTTTATGCCATTTTTAGGTTTTGTAGGGACTCCTGATGACGTTTTAAGACATCTCCTACAACTAAAGCACCAGAATTGTGCTGCTGAATCAAGTCCGTTTTTTGGCATTTTTACGACAGGGTCCCCCCTTACGACATTTTAGCAAAAAATGTTTTTCGTAAAAAATGCATTTTCTTTCATTTCCTTACATTTACGGGTTTAGTCGGGACTCCTGATGACGTTTTGAGACATCTCCTACAACTACAGCACCAGAATTGTACTGCTGAAGCAAGTCCGTTTTTTGGCATTTTTACGACAGGGTCCCCCCTTACGACATTTTAGCAAAAAATGTTTTTCTTAAAAAATGCATTTTCTTTCATTTACGGGTTTAGTCGGGACTCCTGATGACGTTTTGAGACATCTCCTACAACTACAGCACCAGAATTGTGCTGCTGAAGGAAGTCCGTTTTTTTAATTTTTTTTTGTAAAAAAAAAGTTTTCCCAAAAAAAGCATTGTATGCCATTTTTAGGTTTTGTAGGGACTCCTGATGACGTTTTGAGACATCTCCTACAACTACAGCACCAGAATTGTGCTGCTGAATCAAGTCCGTTTTTTGGAATTTTTACGACAGGGTCCCCCCTTACGACATTTTAGCAAAAAATGTTTTTCGTAAAAAATGCATTTTCTTACATTTTCTTACATTTACGGGTTTAGTCGGGACTCCTGATGACGTTTTGAGACATCTCCTACAACTACAGCACCAGAATTGTGCTGCTCAAACAAGTCTGTTTTTTGAATTTTTTTTTGTAAAAAAAAAGTTTTCCCAAAAAAAGCATTTTATGCCATTTTTAGGTTTTGTAGGGACTCCTGATGACGTTTTGAGACATCTCCTACAACTACAGCACCAGAATTGTGCTGCTGAATGAAGTCCGTTTTTTGGAATTTTTACGACAGGGTCCCCCCTTACGACATTTTAGCAAAAAATGTTTTTCTTAAAAAATGCATTTTCTTACATTTTCTTACATTTACGGGTTTAGTCGGGACTCCTGATGACGTTTTGAGACATCTCCTACAACTACAGCACCAGAATTGTACTGCTGAAGCAAGTCCGTTTTTTGGCATTTTTACGACCCCTTACGACATTTTAGAAAAAAAAATGTTTCTTAAAAAATGCATTTTCTTACATTTTCTTACATTTACGGGTTTAGTCGGGACGCCTGATGACGTTTTGAGACATCTCCTACAACTACAGCACCAGAATTGTGCTGCTGAAGCAAGTCTGTTTTTTGAATTTTTTTTTTGTAAAAAAAAAGTTTTCCCAAAAAAAGCATTTTATGCCATTTTTAGGTTTTGTAGGGACTCTTGATGACGTTTTGAGACATCTCCTACAACTACAGCACCAGAATTGTACTGCTGAAGCAAGTCCGTTTTTTGGCATTTTTACGACAGGGTCCCCCCTTACGACATTTTAGCAAAAAATGTTTTTCTTAAAAAATGCATTTTCTTACATTTTCTTACATTTACGGGTTTAGTCGGGACTCCTGATGACGTTTTGAGACATCTCCTACAACTACAGCACCAGAATTGTGCTGCTGAATGAAGTCCGTTTTTTGGAATTTTTACGACAGGGTCCCCCCTTACGACATTTTAGCAAAAAATGTTTTTCTTAAAAAATGCATTTTCTTACATTTACGGGTTTAGTCGGGACTCCTGATGACGTTTTGAGACATCTCCTACAACTACAGCACCAGAATTGTACTGCTGAAGCAAGTCCGTTTTTTTGGCATTTTTACGACAGGGTCCCCCCTTACGACATTTTAGCAAAAAATGTTTTTCGTAAAAAATGCATTTTCTTACATTTTCTTACATTTACGGGTTTAGTCGGGACTCCTGATGACGTTTTGAGACATCTCCTACAACTACAGCACCAGAATTGTGCTGCTCAAACAAGTCCGTTTTTTGAATTTTTTTTTGTAAAAAAAAGTTTTCCCAAAAAAAGCATTTTATGCCATTTTTAGGTTTTGTAGGGACTCCTGATGACGTTTTGAGACATTTCCTACAACTACAGCACCAGAATTGTACTGCTGAAGCGAGTCCGTTTTTTGGCATTTTTACGACAGGGTCCCCCCTTACGACATTTTAGCAAAAAATGTTTTTCGTAAAAAATGCATTTTCTTACATTTTCTTACATTTACGGGTTTAGTCGGGACTCCTGATGACGTTTTGAGACATCTCCTACAACTACAGCACCAGAATTGTGCTGCTGAAGAAAGTCTGTTTTTTGAAATTTTTTTTGTAAAAAAAAAGTTTTCCCAAAAAAAGCATTTTATGCCATTTTTAGGTTTTGTAGGGACTCCTGATGACGTTTTAAGACATCTCCTACAACTACAGCACCAGAATTGTGCTGCTGAATCAAGTCCGTTTTTTGGAATTTTTACGACAGGGTCCCCCCTTACGACATTTTAGCAAAAATGTCTTTCGTAAAAAATGCATTTTCTTACATTTTCTTACATTTACGGGTTTAGTCGGGACTCCTGATGACGTTTTGAGACATCTCCTACAACTACAGCACCAGAATTGTGCTGCTGAAGCAAGTCTGTTTTTTGAATTTTTTTTTTGTAAAAAAAAAGTTTTCCCAAAAAAAGCATTTTATGCCATTTTTAGGTTTTGTAGGGACTCCTGATGACGTTTTGAGACATCTCCTACAACTACAAAACCAGAATTGTACTGCTGAAGCAAGTCCGTTTTTTCTTACGACATTTTAGCAAAAAATGTTTTTCTTAAAAAATGCATTTTCTTACATTTTCTTACATTTACGGGTTTAGTCGGGACTCCTGATGACGTTTTGAGACATCTCCTACAACTACAGCACCAGAATTGTGCTGCTGAAGCAAGTCTGTTTTTTGAATTTTTTTTTGTAAAAAAAAAGTTTTCCCAAAAAAAGCATTTTATGCCATTTTTAGGTTTTGTAGGGACTCCCGGTGACGTTTTAAGACATCTCCTACAACTACAGCACCAGAATTGTACTGCTGAAGCAAGTCCGTTTTTTGGCATTTTTACGACAGGGTCCCCCCTTACGACATTTTAGCAAAAAATGTTTTTCGTAAAAAATGCATTTTCTTACATTTTCTTACATTTACGGGTTTAGTCGGGACTCCTGATGACGTTTTGAGACATCTCCTACAACTACAGCACCAGAATTGTGCTGCTGAAGCAAGTCTGTTTTTTGAATTTTTTTTTGTAAGAAAAAAGTTTTCCCAAAAAAAGCATTTTATGCCATTTTTAGGTTTTGTAGGGACTCCTGGTGACGTTTTGAGACATCTCCTACAACTACAGCACCAGAATTGTGCTGCTGAATCAAGTCCGTTTTTTGGCATTTTTACGACAGGGTCCCCCCTTACGACATTTTAGCAAAAAATGTTTTTCTTAAAAAATGCATTTTCTTACATTTTCTTACATTTACGGGTTTAGTCGGGACTCTTGATGACGTTTTGAGACATCTCCTACAACTACAGCACCAGAATTGTGCTGCTCAAACAAGTCCGTTTTTTGAATTTTTTTTTGTAAAAAAAAAGTTTTCCCAAAAAAAGCATTTTATGCCATTTTTAGGTTTTGTAGGGACTCCTGATGACGTTTTAAGACATCTCCTACAACTACAGCACCAGAATTGTGCTGCTGAATCAAGTCCGTTTTTTGGAATTTTTATGACAGGGTCCCCCCTTACGACATTTTAGCAAAAAATGTTTTTCGTAAAAAATGCATTTTCTTACATTTTCTTACATTTACGGGTTGAGTCGGGACTCCTGATGACGTTTTAAGACATCTCCTACAACTACAGCACCAGAATTGTGCTGCTGAATCAAGTCCGTTTTTTGGAATTTTTATGACAGGGTCCCCCCTTACGACATTTTAGCAAAAAATGTTTTTCGTAAAAAATGCATTTTCTTACATTTTCTTACATTTACGGGTTGAGTCGGGACTCCTGATGACGTTTTGAGACATCTCCTACAACTACAGCACCAGAATTGTGCTGCTGAAGCAAGTCTGTTTTTTGAATTTTTTTTTGTAAAAAAAAAGCTTTCCCAAAAAAAGCATTTTATGCCATTTTTAGGTTTTGTAGGGACTCCTGATGACGTTTTGAGACATCTCCTACAACTACAGCACCAGAATTGTGCTGCTGAAGCAAGTCTGTTTTTTGAATTTTTTTTTGTAAGAAAAAAGTTTTCCCAAAAAAAGCATTTTATGCCATTTTTTGGTTTTTTAGGGACTCCTGATGACGTTTTGAGACATCTCCTACAACTACAGCACCAGAATTGTGCTGCTGAATCAAGTCCGTTTTTTGGCATTTTTACGACAGGGTCCCCCCTTACGACATTTTAGCAAAAAATGTTTTTCGTAAAAAATGCATTTTCTTACATTTTCTTACATTTACGGGTTTAGTCGGGACTCCTGATGACGTTTTGAGACATCTCCTACAACTACAGCACCAGAATTGTGCTGCTGAAGCAAGTCTGTTTTTTGAAAATTTTTTTTGTAAAAAAAAAGCTTTCCCAAAAAAAGCATTTTATGCCATTTTTAGGTTTTGTAGGGACTCCTGATGACGTTTTGAGACATCTCCTACAACTACAGCACCAGAATTGTACTGCTGAAGCAAGTCCGTATTTTCTTACGACATTTTAGCAAAAAAAATTTTTCTTAAAAAATGCATTTTCTTACATTTTCTTACATTTACGGGTTTAGTCGGGACTCCTGATGACGTTTTGAGACATCTCCTACAACTACAGCACCAGAATTGTGCTGCTGAAGCAAGTCTGTTTTTTGAATTTTTTTTTGTAAGAAAAAAGTTTTCCCAAAAAAAGCATTTTATGCCATTTTTAGGTTTTGTAGGGACTCCTGATGACGTTTTGAGACATCTCCTACAACTACAGCACCAGAATTGTACTGCTGAAGCAAGTCCGTATTTTCTTACGACATTTTAGCAAAAAAAATTTTTCTTAAAAAATGCATTTTCTTACATTTTCTTACATTTACGGGTTTAGTCGGGACTCCTGATGACGTTTTGAGACATCTCCTACAACTACAGCACCAGAATTGTACTGCTGAAGCAAGTCCGTTTTTTCTTACGACATTTTAGCAAAAAATGTTTTTCTTAAAAAATGCATTTTCTTACATTTTCTTACATTTACGGGTTTAGTCGGGACTCCTGATGACGTTTTGAGACATCTCCTACAACTACAGCACCAGAATTGTGCTGCTGAATCAAGTCCGTTTTTTGGAATTTTTACGACAGGGTCTCCCCCCTTACGACATTTTAGCAAAAAATGTTTTTCTTAAAAAATGCATTTTCTTACATTTTCGGGTTTAGTCAGGACTCCTGATGACGTTTTGAGACATCTCCTACAACTACAGCACCAGAATTGTACTGCTGAAGCAAGTCCGTTTTTTGGCATTTTTACGACAGGGTCCCCCCTTACGACATTTTAGCAAAAAATGTTTTTCGTAAAAAATGCATTTTCTTACATTTACGGGTTTAGTCGGGACTCCTGATGACGTTTTGAGACATCTCCTACAACTACAGCACCAGAATTGTACTGCTGAAGCAAGTCCGTTTTGTGGCATTTTTACGACAGGGTCCCCCCTTACGACATTTTAGCAAAAAATGTTTTTCTTAAAAAATGCATTTTTTTACATTTTCTTACATTTACGGGTTGAGTCGGGACTCCTGATGACGTTTTGAGACATCTCCTACAACTACAGCACCAGAATCGTGCTGCTGAAGCAAGTCTGTTTTTTGAATTTTTTTTTGTAAGAAAAACGTTTTCCCAAAAAAAGCATTTTATGCCATTTTTTGGTTTTTTAGGGACTCCTGATGACGTTTTGAGACATCTCCTACAACTACAGCACCAGAATTGTGCTGCTGAATCAAGTCCGTTTTTTGGCATTTTTACGACAGGGTCCCCCCTTACGACATTTTAGCAAAAAATGTTTTTCTTAAAAAATGCATTTTCTTACATTTTCTTACATTTACGGGTTTAGTCGGGACTCCTGATGACGTTTTGAGACATCTCCTACAACTACAGCACCAGAATTGTACTGCTGAAGCAAGTCCGTTTTTTGGCATTTTTACGACAGGGTCCCCCCTTACGACATTTTTGCAAAAAATGTTTTTCGTAAAAAATGCATTTTCTTACATTTTCTTACATTTACGGGTTTAGTCGGGACTCCTGATGACGTTTTGAGACATCTCCTACAACTACAGCACCAGAATTGTGCTGCTGAAGCAAGTCTGTTTTTTGAATTTTTTTTTGTAAAAAAAAAGTTTTCCCAAAAAAAGCATTTTATGCCATTTTTAGGTTTTGTAGGGACTCCTGATGACGTTTTGAGACATCTCCTACAACTACAGCACCAGAATTGTACTGCTGAAGCAAGTTCGTTTTTTGGCATTTTTACGACAGGGTCCCCCCTTACGACATTTTAGCAAAAAATGTTTTTCGTAAAAAATGCATTTTCTTACATTTACGGGTTTAGTCGGGACTCCTGATGACGTTTTGAGACATCTCCTACAACTACAGCACCAGAATTGTGCTGCTGAAGCAAGTCTGTTTTTTGAATTTTTTTTTGTAAGAAAAAAGTTTTCCCAAAAAAAGCATTTTATGCCATTTTTTGGTTTTTTAGGGACTCCTGATGACGTTTTGAGACATCTCCTACAACTACAGCACCAGAATTGTGCTGCTGAATCAAGTCCGTTTTTTGGCATTTTTACGACAGGGTCCCCCCTTACGACATTTTAGCAAAAAATGTTTTTCGTAAAAAATGCATTTTCTTACATTTTCTTACATTTACGGGTTTAGTCGGGACTCCTGATGACGTTTTGAGACATCTCCTACAACTACAGCACCAGAATTGTGCTGCTGAAGCAAGTCTGTTTTTTGAAAAAAAATTTTGTAAAAAAAAAGCTTTCCCAAAAAAAGCATTTTATGCCATTTTTAGGTTTTGTAGGGACTCCTGATGACGTTTTGAGACATCTCCTACAACTACAGCACCAGAATTGTACTGCTGAAGCAAGTCCGTATTTTCTTACGACATTTTAGCAAAAAAATTTTTTCTTAAAAAATGCATTTTCTTACATTTTCTTACATTTACGGGTTTAGTCGGGACTCCTGATGACGTTTTGAGACATCTCCTACAACTACAGCACCAGAATTGTGCTGCTGAAGCAAGTCTGTTTTTTGATTTTTTTTTTGTAAGAAAAAAGTTTTCCCAAAAAAAGCATTTTATGCCATTTTTAGGTTTTGTAGGGACTCCTGATGACGTTTTGAGACATCTCCTACAACTACAGCACCAGAATTGTACTGCTGAAGCAAGTCCGTTTTTTCTTACGACATTTTAGCAAAAAATGTTTTTCTTAAAAAATGCATTTTCTTACATTTTCTTACATTTACGGGTTTAGTCGGGACTCCTGATGACGTTTTGAGACATCTCCTACAACTACAGCACCAGAATTGTGCTGCTGAATCAAGTCCGTTTTTTGGAATTTTTACGACAGGGTCTCCCCCCTTACGACATTTTAGCAAAAAATGTTTTTCTTAAAAAATGCATTTTCTTACATTTTCGGGTTTAGTCAGGACTCCTGATGACGTTTTGAGACATCTCCTACAACTACAGCACCAGAATTGTACTGCTGAAGCAAGTCCGTTTTTTGGAATTTTTACGACAGGGTCCCCCCTTACGACATTTTAGCAAAAAATGTTTTTCTTAAAAAATGCATTTTCTTACATTTTCGGGTTTAGTCAGGACTCCTGATGACGTTTTGAGACATCTCCTACAACTACAGCACCAGAATTGTACTGCTGAAGCAAGTCCGTTTTTTGGCATTTTTACGACAGGGTCCCCCCTTACGACATTTTAGCAAAAAATGTTTTTCGTAAAAAATGCATTTTCTTACATTTACGGGTTTAGTCGGGACTCCTGATGACGTTTTGAGACATCTCCTACAACTACAGCACCAGAATTGTACTGCTGAAGCAAGTCCGTTTTTTGGCATTTTTACGACAGGGTCCCCCCTTACGACATTTTAGCAAAAAATGTTTTTCTTAAAAAATGCATTTTTTTACATTTTCTTACATTTACGGGTTGAGTCGGGACTCCTGATGACGTTTTGAGACATCTCCTACAACTACAGCACCAGAATTGTGCTGCTGAAGCAAGTCTGTTTTTTGAATTTTTTTTTGTAAGAAAAAAGTTTTCCCAAAAAAAGCATTTTATGCCATTTTTTGGTTTTTTAGGGACTCCTGATGACGTTTTGAGACATCTCCTACAACTACAGCACCAGAATTGTGCTGCTGAATCAAGTCCGTTTTTTGGCATTTTTACGACAGGGTCCCCCCTTACGACATTTTAGCAAAAAATGTTTTTCGTAAAAAATGCATTTTCTTACATTTTCTTACATTTACGGGTTTAGTCGGGACTCCTGATGACGTTTTGAGACATCTCCTACAACTACAGCACCAGAATTGTACTGCTGAAGCAAGTCCGTTTTTTGGCATTTTTACGACAGGGTCCCCCCTTACGACATTTTTGCAAAAAATGTTTTTCGTAAAAAATGCATTTTCTTACATTTTCTTACATTTACGGGTTTAGTCGGGACTCCTGATGACGTTTTGAGACATCTCCTACAACTACAGCACCAGAATTGTGCTGCTGAAGCAAGTCTGTTTTTTGAATTTTTTTTTGTAAAAAAAAAGTTTTCCCAAAAAAAGCATTTTATGCCATTTTTAGGTTTTGTAGGGACTCCTGATGACGTTTTGAGACATCTCCTACAACTACAGCACCAGAATTGTACTGCTGAAGCAAGTTCGTTTTTTGGCATTTTTACGACAGGGTCCCCCCTTACGACATTTTAGCAAAAAATGTTTTTCGTAAAAAATGCATTTTCTTACATTTTCTTACATTTACGGGTTTAGTCGGGACTCCTGATGACGTTTTGAGACATCTCCTACAACTACAGCACCAGAATTGTGCTGCTGAAGCAAGTCTGTTTTTTGAATTTTTTTTTGTAAGAAAAAAGTTTTCCCAAAAAAAGCATTTTATGCCATTTTTAGGTTTTGTAGGGACTCCTGATGACGTTTTGAGACATCTCCTACAACTACAGCACCAGAATTGTGCTGCTGAATCAAGTCCGTTTTTTGGCATTTTTACGACAGGGTCCCCCCTTACGACATTTTAGCAAAAAATGTTTTTCGTAAAAAATGCATTTTCTTACATTTTCTTACATTTACGGGTTTAGTCGGGACTCCTGATGACGTTTTGAGACATCTCCTACAACTACAGCACCAGAATTGTACTGCTGAAGCAAGTCCGTTTTTTGGCATTTTTACGACAGGGTCCCCCCTTACGACATTTTAGCAAAAAATGTTTTTCTTAAAAAATGCATTTTCTTACATTTTCTTACATTTACGGGTTTAGTCGGGACTCCTGATGACGTTTTGAGACATCTCCTACAACTACAGCACCAGAATTGTGCTGCTCAAACAAGTCCGTTTTTTGGCATTTTTACGACAGGGTCCCCCCTTACGACATTTTAGCAAAAAATGTTTTTCGTAAAAAATGCATTTTCTTACATTTTCTTACATTTACGGGTTTAGTCGGGACTCCTGATGACGTTTTGAGACATCTACAACTACAGCACCAGAATTGTGCTGCTGAAGCAAGTCTGTTTTTTGACATTTTTTTTGTAAAAAAAAAGTTTTCCCAGAAAAAGCATTTTATGCCATTTTTAGGTTTTGTAGGGACTCCTGATGACGTTTTGAGACATCTCCTACAACTACAGCACCAGAATTGTACTGCTGAAGCAAGTCCGTTTTTTGGCATTTTTACGACAGGGTCCCCCCTTACGACATTTTAGCAAAAAATGTTTTTCGTAAAAAATGCATTTTCTTACATTTTCTTACATTTACGGGTTTAGTCGGGACTCCTGATGACGTTTTGAGACATCTCCTACAACTACAGCACCAGAATTGTACTGCTGAAGCAAGTCCGTTTTTTGGCATTTTTACGACAGGGTCCCTCCCCCCTTACGAAATTTTAGCAAAAAATGTTTTTCGTAAAAAATGCATTTTCTTACATTTTCTTACATTTACGGGTTTAGTCGGGACTCCTGATGACGTTTTGAGACATCTCCTACAACTACAGCACCAGAATTGTGCTGCTGAAGCAAGTCCGTTTTTTGGCATTTTTACGACAGGGTCCCCCCTTACGACATTTTAGCAAAAAATGTTTTTCTTAAAAAATGCATTTTCTTACATTTTCTTACATTTACGGGTTTAGTCAGGACTCCTGATGACGTTTTGAGACATCTCCTACAACTACAGCACCAGAATTGTGCTGCTCAAACAAGTCTGTTTTTTGAATTTTTTTTTGTAAAAAAAAAGTTTTCCCAAAAAAAGCATTTTATGCCATTTTTAGGTTTTGTAGGGACTCCTGATGACGTTTTAAGACATCTCCTACAACTACAGCACCAGAATTGTGCTGCTGAATCAAGTCCGTTTTTTGGAATTTTTACGACAGGGTCCCCCCTTACGACATTTTAGCAAAAAATGTTTTTCGTAAAAAATGCATTTTCTTACATTTTCTTACATTTACGGGTTTAGTCGGGACTCCTGATGACGTTTTGAGACATCTCCTACAACTACAGCACCAGAATTGTACTGCTGAAGCAAGTCCGTTTTTTGGCATTTTTACGACAGGGTCCCCCCTTACGACATTTTAGCAAAAAATGTTTTTCTTAAAAAATGCATTTTTTTACATTTTCTTACATTTACGG
Source organism: Entelurus aequoreus (assembly GCF_033978785.1). NCBI lineage: Eukaryota > Metazoa > Chordata > Actinopteri > Syngnathiformes > Syngnathidae > Entelurus > Entelurus aequoreus. Next base: position 3,517,339 of record NC_084758.1, read on the forward strand.
GTTGAGTCGGGACTCCTGATGACGTTTTGAGACATCTCCTACAACTACAGCACCAGAATTGTGCTGCTGAAGCAAGTCTGTTTTTTGAAATTTTTTTTGTAAGAAAAAAGTTTTCCCAAAAAAAGCATTTTATGCCATTTTTAGGTTTTGTAGGGACTCCTGATGACGTTTTGAGACATCTCCTACAACTACAGCACCAGAATTGTGCTGCTGAATCAAGTCCGTTTTTTGGCATTTTTACGACAGGGTCCCCCCTTACGACATTTTAGCAAAAAAGGTTTTTCGTAAAAAATGCATTTTCTTACATTTTCTTACTTTTACGGGTTTAGTCGGGACTCCTGATGACGTTTTGAGACATCTCCTACAACTACAGCACCAGAATTGTACTGCTGAAGCAAGTCCGTTTTTTGGCATTTTTACGACAGGGTCCCCCCTTACGACATTTTTGCAAAAAATGTTTTTCGTAAAAAATGCATTTTCTTACATTTTCTTACATTTACGGGTTTAGTCGGGACTCCTGATGACGTTTTGAGACATCTCCTACAACTACAGCACCAGAATTGTGCTGCTGAAGCAAGTCTGTTTTTTGAATTTTTTTTTGTAAAAAAAAAAGTTTTTCCCAAAAAAAGCATTTTATGCCATTTTTAGGTTTTGTAGGGACTCCTGATGACGTTTTGAGACATCTCCTACAACTACAGCACCAGAATTGTGCTGCTGAAGCAAGTCCGTTTTTTGGCATTTTTACGACAGGGTCCCCCCTTACGACATTTTAGCAAAAAAGGTTTTTCTTAAAAAATGCATTTTCTTACATTTACGGGTTTAGTCGGGACTCCTGATGACGTTTTGAGACATCTCCTACAACTACAGCACCAGAATTGTACTGCTGAAGCAAGTCCGTTTTTTCTTACGACATTTTAGCAAAAAATGTTTTTCTTAAAAAATGCATTTTCTTACATTTAAGGGTTTAGTCGGGACTCCTGATGACATTTTGAGACATCTCCTACAACTACAGCACCAGAATTGTGCTGCTGAAGCAAGTCTGTTTTTTGAATTTTTTTTTGTAAAAAAAAAAGTTTTCCCAAAAAAAGCATTTTATGCCTTTTTTAGGTTTTGTAGGGACTCCTGATGACGTTTTGAGACATCTCCTACAACTACAGCACCGGAATTGTGCTGCTGAAGCAAGTCCGTTTTTTGGCATTTTTACGACAGGGTCCCCCCTTACGACATTTTAGCAAAAAATGTTTTTCTTAAAAAATGCATTTTCTTACATTTACGGGTTTAGTCGGGACTCCTGATGACGTTTTGAGACATCTCCTACAACTACAGCACCAGAATTGTGCTGCTCAAACAAGTCCGTTTTTTGAAATTTTTTTTGTAAAAAAAAAGTGTTCCCAAAAAAAGCATTTTATGCCATTTTTAGGTTTTGTAGGGACTCCTGATGACGTTTTAAGACATCTCCTACAACTACAGCACCAGAATTGTGCTGCTGAATCAAGTCCGTTTTTGGGAATTTTTACGACAGGGTCCCCCCTTACGACATTTTAGCAAAAAATGTTTTTCGTAAAAAATGCATTTTCTTACATTTTCTTACATTTACGGGTTTAGTCGGGACTCCTGATGACGTTTTGAGACATCTCCTACAACTACAGCACCAGAATTGTGCTGCTGAAGCAAGTCTGTTTTTTGAAATTTTTTTTGTAAAAAAAAAAGTTTTCCCAAAAAAAGCATTTTATGCCATTTTTAGGTTTTGTAGGGACTCCTGATGACGTTTTGAGACATCTCCTACAACTACAGCACCAGAATTGTACTGCTGAAGCAAGTCCGTTTTTTCTTACGACATTTTAGCAAAAAATGTTTTTCTTAAAAAATGCATTTTCTTACATTTAAGGGTTTAGTCGGGACTCCTGATGACGTTTTGAGACATCTCCTACAACTACAGCACCAGAATTGTGCTGCTGAAGCAAGTCTGTTTTTTGAAAAAAATTTTGTAAAAAAAAAGGTTTCCCAAAAAAAGCATTTTATGCCTTTTTTAGGTTTTGTAGGGACTCCTGATGACGTTTTGAAATTGTGCTGCTGAAGCAAGTCTGTTTTTTGGAATTTTTACGACAGGGTCCCCCCTTACGACATTTTAGCAAAACATTTTTTTTTGTAATTTAGTGTTAAAAAGGTAATAATGTACTGTACTGTACATATTAATTTGCCACCGCCATCATCACCACCGTGCACCTACATTATGCGAGGGTGCTCTCGGTCCATTTGAACTTTTAATAGGATCCAAAGTGCACGACCTTTGACTGAACATCACACTGTGAAATTGGATTGTGGACTTTTTTGATGTTATTATCAAATCACACAGCATGTGAGAGTTAGCAGGCACACTTCCACTTTTCCCACTGCTCTATATCTAAGGGTGACCAGATCCCAATTCAGCAGGGGCCTCGTGTTATGTTGTGCTTAAGCACAAAAACCTGGCGTACGTCCTTTTTTCCATGGTAAAGATGAAAGGCATCGAGACCGAACTTGACGTTGAATTGTGCGCTGTTTCACTCCAGGTTCGTTCTTCACATACTCACATTTGCTTTGCCGACATTTCAACAATGTAAAATAGATCGCGGCGAGGACACACAATGCACTTTTTGGCCAATGCGTTTACCGTAATTTCTGGACTATAAGGCGCATTTAAAATCCTTTTTTATTTCTCAGTGCGCCTTACACAGTTGCGCCTAATGTAATGAACAAGTTTGGTTGAGCTTACCCACCTCGAGGCTATTTTATTTGGTACATGGTGTAATTATAAGTGTGAGCAGTAGATGGCAGTCAAACATAAGAGATACGTGTAGCCTGCACTATGATGGCTTTTAAGTAAACAACAGCAACATTTTAAATGTTCCGTTGAAAATATAGAACATTAGACACGGCGCTCAAAAATCTATCAAAATGTTTTAGCACGACTTTGGTCAGCTATGAAGCCGCACCGCTTGAAGGATTGTCGGTGCATTAAACATACCACTATTATTATGGTGTGTGTATAAGGTAAGACATTATCTGGCGTTTTGTTTCGCAATATTATGCAACTTTTCTTAACTTCTGGTACCTGCTGATCTGTATTTGGGATCTGCATGAGTCCTGAAAAATGGTGTGTCCGCCTTTGTAGTTAATAAGCTTCTTCTTTTTCTCTATCTTCTTGTTATGTGACATTCATCCTCCGCTGTTGCCATTTCTAATATAAAGTAGTGTCAAGTTCTCACTTATATCTGTCAGTAAACTTGCCATGAAAGCGCTAAAACATACCGGTGTAGTGAGTTTAAATTATTCACCCAAGGAAGTTTAGTTATTAGAGAGTTCCGGTTGAACGTTTTTTCACGGGACACATTTCCGGTGTGGTTGTTTCCGGATGAGGAGATGCTGCTCCATTATTGATTTGATTTGATTTCGTGTAGACCGCAATATGACTCAAGTAAACAACACCAACATTGTATATGCTCCATTGAAAATATAGAACATTACACACGGCGCTCAAAAATCTATCAAAATGTTTTAGTAGGACTTTGGTCAGCTATGAAACTGCACCGCTTGATGGATTGTACTGTGCTTCAACATAGGAGTATTATTATGCTGTGTGTATAAGGTAAGACATATTTTCTGGTGTTTTGTTTCGCAATATTATGCAAAAGAAACTTTTCTTACCTTCTGGTACCTGAAAATTTGTGCAGGTCCGCCTTTGTAGTCCGTGCCGACACCGTAGTCGATAAGCTTCTTCTTTTTCTCCACCTTCTTGTTATGGGACATCCATCCTCTGCTGTTGCCATTTCTAATAAAAAGCAGTGTAAAGTTATTACTTATTTCAGTCTGTAAACTCGCCATGAAAGCCCTAAAACATAGCGGTGTAGTGAGTTACCATTATTCACCCAAGGAACTTTAGTTATTAGAGTTCTGGTCGGACGGTTTTTCACGGGACACATTTCTGGTGTTGTTGTTTCTGGATGAGGAGATGCTGCTCCGTTATTGATTGAAGTAAAGTCTGAATGTCATTAAAACAGTTAGCTCCATCTTTTGACACTTCACAACAAAGATGACGGGGAGAAGACGCTGCCGAAGGTGAGCCACGTAAATAAGACCGCCCACAAAACGGCGCACCCGGAAGCGGCTTGAAGATGATGTGTAAAACATCATCTATGCAACATTTTGAGCAAAGAACCACCATTACATGTTATGTAGACCCCAAGGAAGTCTTTTACATTTAGAAAAAAATATATATATTATGACTCCTTTAATGCGCCTTATAATCCGGTGCGCCTTATATATGAAAAAAAGATCAAAAATAGACCATTCATCGGCAGTGCTCCTTATAATCCGGTGTGCCCTATGGTCCGGAAAATACGGTAATGCTTTATATCAATATTTGTGAGGATGTTTACCAATTTATCTAGGCCAGAGGTGTCAAACTCATTTTAGATCGGGGGCCACATTGAGAAAAATCTACTCCCAAGTGGGCCGGACTGGTAAAATCACGGCACGATAACTTCAAAATAAAGACAACTTCAGATTGTTTTCTTGGTTTAAAAATAGAATTTCTCAAAAATAAACAAATCATGTTGTTTTTTTACACGTCCATGTTGCAGTTAATAGTGTTCTACCTTTAATTGTCGTTATTTATACTTTCTGAATAAATGACGTGATAATGTTCATCAGTCAACTCATTGGTGTTCATTTTCAATCTAACAAGATTTAAAAAAAAATATCAAAATCAAATTACAGGATGTTATTTATGTAGTTTGCTAATTTTCTTCGACTGTTGCACTAACATCATGTGTTTTATTTTTTTTGTACATCCTGTATGTAGCATCATCTACAAAGATACAAAGAATTGCCATTGCCACATCTAGTGGACACATTTAAAACAGCAGTTTCTTTCATACAAAAATTTCAGCTCATTTCAGCAAATTCATCCGGATAGAACCTGTTCACGGGCCTGATCCGTTTCATCTCAGCGATCGTATTTGTCACGTTTCATGTGTCAGGTAAAGCGCAATGAATGACTCCGCTTCCTAGTGTAAGAGTGAGCTTTTAGAAGTGTGCCATGACAGCAGACTCTCTAATCGGTGATTAAAACAGCTGAAAAACAATCAAGTCTTCCAGAGATGGGCACAGTCTACACTACCTGCTGTCTGAGGCGAGTGCACAGCATCCTGCGTGACCAACAACACCCTGCTCCTCACCTGCGGCCCTCAGGTAGAAGGAACAGGTCTATACGTGCCAGGACAACTTGCCAACAGCTCGTCTGTATCCTCAGGCAGTGACCCTCTCTCACATCCCACCCATGAACTGCAACGTCTAATTATCACTTCTATTGATCTGCCCTTTATACTGTACACTGCATCCGGAAAGTATTCACAGCGCTTCATTTTTTGCCACATTTTGCTATGTTACAGCCTTATTCTAAAATGGTATCAATTCATTTTCGTCCTCAAAACTCTGCGTTTCTGGGTGTTGTTGATAAATGCAACAACACCCAGAAACGCCGCTGGCTTCGCTCGGCCCGAGCTCATCTAAGATGGACTGATTGGTTGGAATCTGCGCTTTTGCATGATATACTAGTTACTACGGTAATCTTCTCAGAAAGCACGTAGTCTCAAAGTTGTTTTTGTGTTGGTACTGCATCAAAAAGCGACATCAGTGTGTAAAGGATATCACCACATGGACTCAGGAACACTTCAGAAAACCATAGTGCAAGTTAAAACTCTACAATGCAAAGCGAATGCCATTTATCAACAACACCCAGAAACGCCGCCGGCTTCGCTCGGCCCGAGCTCATCTAAGATGTACTGATGCAAACTGGAAAAGTGTTCTGTGGTCTGACAAGTCCACATTTCAAATTGTTTTTGGAAACTGTGGACGTCGTGTCCTCCGGTCCAAAGAGGAAAAGAACCATCTGGATTGTTCTAGGCGCAAAGTTGAAAACCCAGCGTCTGTAATTGTATGGAAAACTTGTTTTGTTTTGTTTTTAATGTATGTTTTTATTGTTTTGTTTTTTAATGTATTATATTCTGTTTTTATATATTTAAATGGATCTTAAGGTCTGCAATAAAGATGGATGATATGGGGGTGTATTAGTGGGTAACTTACACGTTTGTGAAGGCACCATTAATGCTGAAAGGTACATACAGGTTTTGGAGCAACAAAAGTTGCCATCCAAGCGACGTCTTTTTCACGGCCGCCCCTGCTTATTTCAGTAAGATATCGCCGAGCCACATTCTGCACGTGTTACAACAGCGTGGCTTGGTAGTAAAAGAGTGCGGGTACTAGACTGGCCTGCCTGTAGTACGAACTGTGCTCTGTAAATAAACTCGCCTTGCCGACCGTTTTCTGTCGTGGACAACGACAATTTCAATAAACTACAAGTTAAAAAAAAGGCATGAACATTTCCCTCTTTTAGGTATTGAAAAAATGTATCGAACGGCGCCGCTCAAGTACCGATCCATACCAGACTGTGAATTTTGTGCATCGTTCGTGGCACCCTTTGTGTTTACGCCGTGTTTCATGGGTCAGGATTGCACCACCTAACACATTTTTGCTACATGGTTACTATGCAGTGTGTGTGTTATTCACTATGACAATGACAATAAATGCATTGAACTGAATAAAAATCATGTTAGAGTAAATGAATACTTCTCTGATTTGAGGGCGAAGGCTTGTTCATGTGTCCTGTGATGAACTGGCGGCCAGTCTCGGGTGTAGGCCGGGGGTCAGCAACCCGCGTCTCTTTAGCACCGCCCTCGTGGCTCCCTGGACCTCTTTCAGAGATGTGTGAAAATGGAAAAAGATGAAGAACATTTTTATTGGAATATATTTTCTGTAGGAGAACAAACATGACACAAACCTTCCTAATTGTTAGAAGTCCCACTGTTTATGTTCAACATGCTTCACTGATGAGAGGATTTAGCAAGCACTGTTTTGTCCTACTCATTTCAGCGATCCTTGAACTCATTGTTGTTTGTTTACATGTACAACTTTCTCCGACGCTGCCACAGAAAGACGTGTTTTATGCCACTTCTTCTTTGTCTCATTTTGTCCACCAAACGTTCTACGCTGTGCGCGAATGCACAAAAGGTGAGCTTTGTTGATGTTATTGACTTGTTGGAGTGCTAATCAGGCATATTTGGTCAGAGCATGACTGCAAGCTAATCAATGCTAACATGCTATCTAAGCTAGCTGTATGTACATATTGCATCATTATGACTCGTTTGTAGGAATATTTGAGCTCATTTAATTTCCTTTACTTATGTCCTCTGTGCATTTCATTTATATTTGCATGTCTCATGACACATTATCTGTACGTAATATTGGCTGCATTTCTGATAGTTGTTTGTGCGCCATGTTGTTCCAGACCACAGCAAACGTTACCCAGCTTGTAAAGATTGTAATAAATCCATTAGAAGAAGACAGCCTGCCTTTTCCTTTAACTTGGACACACACATTTATACCTTTGACCCTTATGAGCCAGTCATTTCCAGAAGTTATCTCATCATGTGAGAAGCCTCCATTTAAATAACATATTATTATTTGATCTTAATAGATTAAAAATGAACACCAATGAGTTGACTGATGAACATTATCACATCATTTCATCAGAAAGTATACATATCGACAAATAAAGGTAGAATACTATTAACCGCAACATGTAAGTGTAAAAAAAAAACCAACAACATTATGATTTGTACATTTTCAGAATGTGCTTGCTCTATTTTTAACAAAGAAAAAAACAAACAATCTGAAGTTGTCTTTATTTTTAAGTTATCGTGCCTTGATTTTACCAGTCCGGCCCACTTGGGAGTAGATTTTTGTCCATGTGGCCCCCGATCTAAAATGAGTTTGACACCTCTACATTAGAACTTAGGAATAATGGATTGGTAGGTTCATCGTAGCCAGCCTTGTGTATTATTCTAATGACCCTTTTTTCAAGTTGAATTATTGAGCCTGTGTTTGTTCTATAAACATTTCCCCAAAGTTCAACACAGTATGTTAGATATGGAAAAATAAAAGAATAATATAACTACAGCTGCAGCTATCGAATATTTTAGTAATCGAGTATTCTATCGAATATCCCGATCGATTAATCGAATAAATCATCATTTTGTTTAATTATACACGTTAAGATGTGCCCTCAATTATTGTGGTTGGCCTAATCGTCTTATTTCCTAAACGCCTGTTTTCATTATTGAAGGCTGACACGCACAGCTAAAAATGTGTATGTGCTAATAAAAACAGGTGCGCTCACAGCCCTATGTGCGAATATTTTAGTAATCGAGTATTCTATCGAATATCCCGATCGATTAATCGAATAAATCATCATTTTGTTTAATTATACACGTTAAGATGTGCCCTCAATTATTGTGGTTGGCCTAATCGTCTTATTTCCTAAACGCCTGTTTTCATTATTGAAGGCTGACACGCACAGCTAAAAATGTGTATGTGCTAATAAAAACAGGTGCGCTCACAGCCCTATGTGCTGTGTGGTGTGACCGCATAAACAAAGTTCTTGTCTCTCGTGCGTTTTTGATGATTATCATACGGTGCCGTTTAAACGTTTTCTAAACTGGAGCGTACTTAAAAGAGCGGTGTCGTGCAGTGCAAGGGGGGGATGATCTGTGACGTAAACACGCTGTGCAACACCTAAACAGTCTGTGCGAAACGTGAGCTTTGACTACTGTTTAGTGAACCAGGCAAAATGCCGTTAAAAAAAATATATATACGACACCTCGAGGCAGCAACAATTCCTCGAATGTATTTTGTAATCGAATTACTCAAGGAATCATGTGCAGATATTTCTTATTCAGCATGTGTCTTACTTTATATAAAGAATAGCAATGGATTTGGATGTTTTTAGAATAGAATAGAATAGAATAGGAAGTACTTTATTGATCCCTTGGGGAAATTCAGCACCACAGTTCGCTCACAATAAAAATAAACACTAAGGTATTTTTTACATGTGAATAATATAAATACAGTCTATTATACAGCATTATTCACTTGTGAATAATATAAATACAGTCTATTATACACAGTGTTGGGTTAGTTACTGAAAACCAGTAACTAGTTACAGTTACTAGTTACTTTATTTCAAAAGCAACTCAGTTACTAACTCAGTTACTTACACCAAAAAGTAATGCGTTATTGTGAAAAGTAACTATTTAGTTACTTGTTTTTTTCTTCTTCCTTTTTTAAAGCTACCATTAATGCCCTTTAAGCCTTCATTTAAGTACTGTTATTGCACTGGAGAATAATACAATCTGTTGATCAGCGCTAGGAATTTTCAAAATGGGGTCCCAGGGACCCCATCAAGTCATAAAAATGGGGTCCTACAGTAAATTTTTGGGGTCCCACTTTTTGGTAAGCGTTTTGACAACAAAAAAGATAAACGTACGCATTATCCTGTTATATCTCACATTATATATTGTGTTTTGGAAAAAGGTTGTCATAAACGTTACTTAATTCATTAAAAAAAATAATAAAGAAAGAAAACAAATTTGTATACATATGTAAATGTATTCAGTTATAAACATTCATTCACTTTCTTCTTTCCTTCATGGATCTAAACTTTACCGCTGCTGGTAGTTTTTTCTATGTTTTTATTGAATAAGTTGTAGGTGTATTTATTTCAGTATAAAAGTGTAAAAAGTGTTTTGCTTGGGTCCTGAAATGATGATAATGGTGTGCCAGGGCATACAAACATTTTATATTTAACGCTTAAATCTCTGGAGTCTACATCAACTTCAGATCTATCCCTCATTTCAAAATGTTTTAGTTATGTTGTTTTTTTGTCTGTTTGTTTTCCGCCCTTTTTTGTCAAACAAAACTATGTTTTTAATGGCAAACACACAAAATATGCAAAATCTTCCACCAAAAATATTTTTCAAAGTGGAATATTTGATGTGAAGTAATGGGAACCTTGGATAGGTCAATAATTCATAATAACATTGATTTTGATTCAATATTATGTTTTGAGCAATGACAGTTTGAAATAAATGGATTAATGTGGACCCCGATTTAAACAAGTTGAAAAACTTATTGGGGTGTTACCATTTAGTGGTCAATTGTACGGAATATGTACTGTACTGTGCAATCTATTAATAAAAGTCTCAATCAATCAATCCACTCCCTCGCTCTCTCTGTCCCTCCCTCACGAATGCTGCTGCGTGTGCACAATTAGTTTGGTTTTTAACCCCATCTTAACCCTGAACGTACATTGAAAATATACGCAACCCTGCCGGACATTTGAGGCATTTAAGAAACTCCGCCCGGACAGCCCCGCAAAAGAAGACACATGGTCAGTCTAGAATATCTCCGTGTTAAGAAACTCGACTTCAGCTCCACCATGATGTCTTGTAAGTAAACACAGACACGCCCCCCCACCCCCACCCCTCTCCACACCCACACACAGACACACACACACACACACACACACACACACACACACACAGCGCCTCTTCTCTTGTGACACAGGAAGAATGAAGTGAAGTTCAAGTTAAAGTACCAATGATTGTCACACACACACACACACTAGGTGTGGTGAAATTTGTCCTCTGCATTTGAGCCATCCCCTTGGGGAGCAGTGGGCAGCAGCGGCGCCGCGCCCGGGAATCATTCAGAAGGACGACACTGCAACTCTCCAATAAAACACACTCAGATCTTCTGTTTTTAGCCGATACTACATAAGAAATGACATCAAATAACGCAGTAACGCATCATGTAGTAACGGTAACTGAGTTACTGAATATAAAAAATAAGGCGTTAGACTACTAGTTACTTTGTAACGCGTTAGTCCCAACACTGATTATACAGCATTATTCACATGTCAATAACATAAATACAGTCTATTATACAGCATCATTCACATTTGAATAATATAAATACATTTAAGCACAGTTAAGTACTGTTTTCCCTTTAACATCACAAATGAGTTTGACATTTGAAGTTAATTGCTGACATGAATGGACTTTTCCAGCATATTATGTGTGTATGACTTTCAGCTGTGGAATAGAATGACTTCATGCAACTTTTCTCGGAGGACAATTGAACACTCACCTACCGAAAATGCAAACTTCGTCGCTGCTCGGTGACCTTCGTCTAGCGGCAGAATGTCTCTCTCGTCGTGTTGATGTAAATGAGAAGGAATGAATGACATGTGAACAAATAACAGCGCTGACATGATAGGAGGCGTGTTAGCTAGCAAGCTGTTGTATTCTGATGACGTGCTAGCGTCACTTCCGCTGGGACGAGACCGGAGCGGTTCAAAAACGTGACTTTCATTTATAATAATTGAATGGTGTGTGTTCAAATAACCCTCCTCGGCCTTATAATTGTTACAAGTCGCGCTGTTGACATCTTTTCTTGGGAAATGGAGTCGACTCCAGGGGGTCTTTCCGCGGGCTCTGCCATTTTGAAATATGACGTCACGACGCGACGTCATCACCACCCGGAAGTGTGGATCTTCTTCTTCTTCTTCTTTTGTTTTTATAGCAGGTTGGCAAGCAACCTTCTGGTGTGCATTACCGCCACCTACTGACATGGAGTGTGGACCACTTCTAGAGATCACCTTAGCACAGACCTGGGCAGATGAACGTCCGGGGGCCACATGCGGCCCCTTAAGCTTTTCAATCTGAATAATATGAATAACATCATTAAAAGTTCAGTTAAAGTGCCAATGATTGTCACACACACACACACACACACACTAGGTGTGGCGAAATTATTCTCTGCATTTGAACCATCACCCTTGATCACCCCCAGGGAGGTGAGGGGAGCAGTGAGCAGCAGCGGTGGCCGCGCCCGGGAATCATTTTGGTGATTCAACCCCCAATTCCAACCCTTGATGCTGAGTGCCAAGCAGGGAGGTAATGGCTCCCATTTTTATATAATAAAATACATGAATAAATCTTATTCATACACTCTTATTCATACACTCTTATTCATACACTCTTATTCATATACTCTTATTCATACACTCTTATTCATATACTCTTATTCATACACTCTTTTTCATACACTCTTATTCATATACTCTTATTCATCCACTCTTATTCATACACTCTTATTCATATACTCTTATTCATACACTCTTATTCATACACTCTTATTCATACACTCTTATTCATATACTCTTATTCATACACTCTTATTCATACACTCTTATTCATATACTCTTAGTCATCCACTCTTATTCATACACTCTTATTCATACACTCTTATTCATATACTCTTATTCATACACTCTTATTCATACACTCTTATTCATATACTCTTAGTCATCCACTCTTATTCATACACTCTTAGTCATACACTCTTAGTCATACACTCTTATTCATACACTCTTAGTCATACACTCTTATTCATACACTCTTATTCATGCATTCTTATTCATACACTCTTATTCATACACTCTTATTCATACACTCTTATTCATCCACTCTTAGTCATCCACTCTTATTCATGCATTCTTATTCATACACTCTTATTCATACACTCTTATTCATACACTCTTAGTCATCCACTCTTATTCATCCACTCTTATTCATCCACTCTTATTCATCCACTCTTATTCATATACTCTTATTCATACACTCTTATTCATCCACTCTTATTCATATACTCTTAGTCATCCACTCTTATTCATACACTCTTATTCATACACTTTTATTCATACACTCTTATTCATATACTCTTATTCATACACTCTTATTCATACACTCTTATTCATATACTCTTAGTCATCCACTCTTATTCATACACTCTTATTCATCCACTCTTATTCATATACTCTTAGTCATCCACTCTTATTCATACACTCTTATTCATACACTCTTATTCATACACTCTTATTCATATACTCTTAGTCATCCACTCTTATTCATATACTCTTAGTCATCCACTCTTATTCATACACTCTTAGTCATCCACTCTTATTCATCCACTCTTATTCATCCACTCTTATTCATCCACTCTTATTCATATACTCTTATTCATACACTCTTATTCATACACTCTTATTCATATACTCTTAGTCATCCACTCTTATTCATACACTCTTATTCATCCACTCTTATTCATATACTCTTAGTCATCCACTCTTATTCATACACTCTTATTCATACACTTTTATTCATATACTCTTAGTCATCCACTCTTATTCATCCACTCTTATTCATATACTCTTAGTCATCCACTCTTATTCATATACTCTTAGTCATCCACTCTTATTCATACACTCTTAGTCATCCACTCTTATTCATCCACTCTTATTCATCCACTCTTATTCATCCACTCTTATTCATATACTCTTATTCATACACTCTTATTCATACACTCTAATTCATATACTCTTAGTCATCCACTCTTATTCATACACTCTTATTCATCCACTCTTATTCATATACTCTTAGTCATCCACTCTTATTCATACACTCTTATTCATCCACTCTTATTCATACACTCTAATTCATATACTCTTAGTCATCCACTCTTATTCATACACTCTTATTCATCCACTCTTATTCATATACTCTTAGTCATCCACTCTTATTCATACACTCTTATTCATCCACTCTTAGTCATCCACTCTTATTCATACACTCTTATTCATCCACTCTTATTCATCCACTCTTAGTCATCCACTCTTATTCATACACTCTTATTCATACACTCTTATTCATACACTCTTATTCATATACTCTTAGTCATCCACTCTTATTCATCCACTCTTATTCATATACTCTTAGTCATCCACTCTTATTCATATACTCTTAGTCATCCACTCTTATTCATACACTCTTATTCATACACTCTTATTCATACACTCTTATTCATATACTCTTAGTCATCCACTCTTATTCATCCACTCTTATTCATATACTCTTAGTCATCCACTCTTATTCATACACTCTTATTCATACACTCTTATTCATACACTCTTATTCATATACTCTTAGTCATCCACTCTTATTCATACACTCTTATTCATCCACTCTTATTCATCCACTCTTATTCATATACTCTTAGTCATCCACTCTTATTCATACACTCTTATTCATACACTCTTATTCATACACTCTTATTCATATACTCTTAGTCATCCACTCTTATTCATACACTCTTATTCATACACTCTTATTCATACACTCTTATTCATATACTCTTAGTCATCCACTCTTATTCATACACTCTTAGTCATCCACTCTTAGTCATACACTCTTATTCATACACTCTTAGTCATATACTCTTATTCATACACTCTTATTCATACACTCTTAGTCATACACTCTTAGTCATACACTCGTATTCATACACTCTTATTCATATACTCTTATTCAGATACTCTTAGTCATATACTCTTATTCATACACTCTTATTCATACACTCTTAGTCATACACTCTTAGTCATACACTCTTATTCATACACTCTTATTCATACACTCTTATTCATATACTCTTATTCATACACTCTTATTCATACACTCTTAGTCATACACTCTTATTCATATACTCTTATTCATATACTCTTAGTCATATACTCTTATTCATACACTCTTATTCATACACTCTTAGTCATACACTCTTAGTCATACACTCTTATTCATACACTCTTATTCATACACTCTTAGTCATACACTCTTATTCATATACTCTTATTCATATACTCTTAGTCATATACTCGTATTCATACACTCTTATTCATACACTCTTAGTCATACACTCTTAGTCATACACTCTTATTCATACACTCTTATTCATACACTCTTATTCATACACTCTTAGTCATACACTCTTATTCATACACTCTTATTCATACACTCTTATTCATATACTCTTATTCATACACTCTTAGTCATACACTCTTAGTCATACACTCTTATTCATACACTCTTATTCATATACTCTTATTCATATACTCTTATTCATATACTCTTATTCGTACATTCTTATTCATACACTCTTAGTCATACACTCTTAGTCATCCACTCTTAGTCATCCACTCTTATTCATACACTCTTAGTCATACACTCTTAGTCATCCACTCTTAGTCATCCACTCTTAGTCATCCACTCTTAGTCATCCACTCTTAGTCATACACTCTTATTCATACACTCTTAGTCATATACTCTTATTCATACACTCTTATTCATACACTCTTAGTCATACACTCTTATTCATACACTCTTATTCATACACTCTTATTCATATACTCTTATTCATATACTCTTATTCATATACTCTTATTCGTACATTCTTATTCATACACTCTTAGTCATCCACTCTTAGTCATACACTCTTATTCATACAGTCTTAGTCATCCACTCTTAGTCATCCACTCTTAGTCATCCACTCTTATTCATACACTCTTAGTCATACACTCTTAGTCATCCACTCTTATTCATACACTCTTAGTCATCCACTCTTATTCATACACTCTTAGTCATCCACTCTTAGTCATCCACTCTTAGTCATACACTCTTATTCATACACTCTTATTCATACACTCTTATTCATACACTCTTAGTCATCCACTCTTAGTCATCCACTCTTAGTCATACACTCTTATTCATACACTCTTAGTCATATACTCTTATTCATACACTCTTAGTCATACACTCTTATTCATACACTCTTATTCATACACTCTTATTCATACACTCTTATTCATACACTCTTAGTCATCCACTCTTATTCATACACTCTTATTCATACACTCTTATTCATACACTCTTAGTCATCCACTCTTAGTCATCCACTCTTAGTCATACACTCTTATTCATACACTCTTAGTCATACACTCTTATTCATACACTCTTATTCATATACTCTTATTCATATACTCTTATTCATATACTCTTATTCGTACATTCTTATTCATACACTCTTAGTCATCCACTCTTAGTCATACACTCTTATTCATACAGTCTTAGTCATCCACTCTTAGTCATCCACTCTTAGTCATCCACTCTTATTCATACACTCTTAGTCATACACTCTTAGTCATCCACTCTTATTCATACACTCTTAGTCATCCACTCTTATTCATACACTCTTAGTCATCCACTCTTAGTCATCCACTCTTAGTCATACACTCTTAGTCATACACTCTTAGTCATCCACTCTTAGTCATCCACTCTTATTCATACACTCTTAGTCATCCACTCTTATTCATCCACTCTTAGTCATCCACTCTTAGTCATCCACTCTTAGTCATACACTCTTATTCATACACTCTTATTCATCCACTCTTAGTCATCCACTCTTATTCATACACTCTTATTCATCCACTCTTAGTCATCCACTCTTATTCATACACTCTTAGTCATCCACTCTTATTCATACACTCTTAGTCATCCACTCTTAGTCATCCACTCTTAGTCATACACTCTTATTCATACACTCTTAGTCATACACTCTTAGTCATCCACTCTTAGTCATCCACTCTTATTCATACACTCTTAGTCATACACTCTTAGTCATCCACTCTTAGTCATCCACTCTTAGTCATCCACTCTTAGTCATCCACTCTTAGTCATACACTCTTATTCATACACTCTTAGTCATATACTCTTATTCATACACTCTTATTCATACACTCTTATTCATATACTCTTATTCATATACTCTTATTCATATACTCTTATTCGTACATTCTTATTCATACACTCTTAGTCATCCACTCTTAGTCATCCACTCTTATTCATACAGTCTTAGTCATCCACTCTTAGTCATCCACTCTTAGTCATCCACTCTTATTCATACACTCTTAGTCATACACTCTTAGTCATCCACTCTTATTCATACACTCTTAGTCATCCACTCTTATTCATACACTCTTAGTCATCCACTCTTAGTCATCCACTCTTAGTCATACACTCTTATTCATACACTCTTATTCATACACTCTTATTCATACACTCTTAGTCATCCACTCTTAGTCATCCACTCTTAGTCATACACTCTTATTCATACACTCTTAGTCATATACTCTTATTCATACACTCTTAGTCATACACTCTTATTCATATACTCTTAGTCATACACTCTTATTCATACACTCTTATTCATACACTCTTATTCATACACTCTTAGTCATCCACTCTTAGTCATCCACTCTTAGTCATACACTCTTATTCATACACTCTTAGTCATACACTCTTATTCATACACTCTTATTCATATACTCTTATTCATATACTCTTATTCATATACTCTTATTCGTACATTCTTATTCATACACTCTTAGTCATCCACTCTTAGTCATACACTCTTATTCATACAGTCTTAGTCATCCACTCTTAGTCATCCACTCTTAGTCATCCACTCTTATTCATACACTCTTAGTCATACACTCTTAGTCATCCACTCTTATTCATACACTCTTAGTCATCCACTCTTATTCATACACTCTTAGTCATCCACTCTTAGTCATCCACTCTTAGTCATACACTCTTAGTCATACACTCTTAGTCATCCACTCTTAGTCATCCACTCTTATTCATACACTCTTAGTCATCCACTCTTATTCATCCACTCTTAGTCATCCCCTCTTAGTCATCCACTCTTAGTCATACACTCTTATTCATACACTCTTATTCATCCACTCTTAGTCATCCACTCTTATTCATACACTCTTATTCATCCACTCTTAGTCATCCACTCTTATTCATACACTCTTAGTCATCCACTCTTATTCATACACTCTTAGTCATCCACTCTTAGTCATCCACTCTTAGTCATACACTCTTATTCATACACTCTTATTCATCCACTCTTAGTCATCCACTCTTTCCATCCACTGCGGAGGTGGAGGAAGGCAGTCAGAGTCCAGGGGGAAGATGGGCAGGTGAGGCTCACTGCGGAGACACGGAGGTACTGTGGGAACAGGAGATGACAAGGACAAATAAGGACTAGGCACGAGGGAGACAAAGCGAGCAAAAGAGAGAGACACAGGTGAGGAGCCAGAGACGTGAAGCTTACTGAATCAGGGCTTTGTTCCGGCGTGGAGTAGTCAGTGGAGTGAGCCTTTATGCTGCTGCTTCTCGTCAAGACCAGGTGCGTTGATTGATGATTGCCGCCGGCTGTGGAGGCGCGTGGCCGCGGTCTGCGTGGCGCGTGCGGGGGCGTGTCCTGCGGTGCTAGCAGCGTAGCTTCGAGGAGCTCCTGCCGAGGAGGGAGAAGCAGACGTAACAGTGCCCCCCCTCTTATGCGAGGCTCTCGACGAGCGCCGGAGAGCTCCTGGGTTGACCTGATAGAAGTCCTCCAGAAGGGTGGGGTCAGCAAGGTAGGAGGCCGACACCCAGGATCTATCCTCTGGACCATAACCCTCCCAATCTACCAAAAATACCAGGCCCCTACCTTGCCGACGGACCCCAAGGATCTCCTTGACGGTCCAAACTGGGTCACCGTTATCCAGAATTCTAGGAGGGGTAGGGTCAGGGGAAGAGAGTGGAGAACTGGAGACAGGCTTACTCTGGGATACATGGACCACCGGATGTGGCTTCACCGAGGGGGGTAGAGACAGACTAACAGATACTGTTGGATAAGCTCAGAGCAATCGGATTTAACAAAACCTCATGGAGCTGGATGCAATCCTACTTGGAGGGGAGGAAACAGGTGGTAGAGGTGAACGGCACCGTGTCCCCCCCCCCCCCCCCCCCCCTCTCAGTAGCTGTGGAGTCCCCCAAGGCAGTATATTAGGGCCTTTACTGTTCCTGGTATACATAAACGACTTGTCATCGGCATGCGACTGTGAATTGTTTTTGTTTGCGGATGACTCGACCTTGCTGGTATCAGACAAGGACAAGTCACAGGTGGAGAAAATCCTCAGTGCTGAACTCTGTAGAACTTGCACCTGGCTCGCTGACAACAAGCTATCCATACACTTGGGTAAAACGGAATCCATCCTGTTTGGGTCCCACATCAACCTTAAGAAAGTCAATGACTTCACTATAAAAGTGGGTGACGTTGTTCTCACCAGGAAAGATGAGGTCACCTACCTAGGTTCCATTCTAGAGGCTAATCTTTCCTGTGATAAAATGGCAACCAAGGTAATCAAAAAGGTCAACCAACGAACGAGATTTCTCTATAGAATCTCCTCTCTGGTCAACAAAAGCACCTTGAGGATTCTGGCAGGAACTCTCGTTCAACCCTTTTTTGATTACGCATGCACCTCCTGGTACCCTAGCACCTCTAAAACCCTCAAATCTAAACTCCAAACATCCCAGAACAAGCTAGTCAGATTACTTCTAGACCTCCACCCCAGATCCCACCTCACTCCTACCCACTTCTCCAAAGTGGGCTGGCTCAGGGTGGAGGACAGAGTATAACAACTTGCACTGAGCCTAGTCTATAAAATCCACTACACCTCCCTGAAACCGAAGTACATGTCAAACTACTTCCATAAGGTAAATGACCGCCATAACCACAACACCAGGGGGAGCTCCACTAACCACGTTAAACCCAGATTCCCATCTAACAAAGGTCTTAACTCATTCTCTTTCTATGCCACATCAATGTGGAATGCACTCCCAACAGGTGTAAAAGTAAGCATAAGAAAAAGTATCTACATTTGATTGTTAACATTTGATTTATATATGTTTATTTTTTAAATATTTTTATGAATTTATTAATCAATCAACAAAACAATACACAACAATGCAATCCAATTCCAAAAGCAAAGCCGCCCCAGCAACACTAAGAACAACAGTAAACAGCAATTGAGGACACAAACATGACACGGAACAATCCAAATGTAGTGAAACAAAAATGAACATTATGGACAACAGCATCAATACTAGTAACAATATCAAAACAGCAGTGATTAAAAATCCCTCATTGACATTATCATTAGACATTTATATTTATAAAAAAAAGAACAATAGTGTGACAGTGGCTTACACTTGCATCGCATCTCATAAGCTTGACAACACACTGTGTCCAATATTTTCACAAAGATAAAATAAGTCATATTTTGGTTCATTTAATAGTTGAAACAAATTATTCTTGAGACAAGATTTCGGGCCCCAATGACATATTTATTTGAGAAACTGTCTCAGAAAATTATGATATAAAACAATAACTGCCCAGCTGGAGCCTTCCTAGTCACTGCTGGACCATGACTTGGATTTGAACCTAGTACCCTTTGATTGGGAGCTAGCTGCTATAACCACTCGGCTATCCTTTATCTGCCAATTCACAGTTTTCGTGCCCCAATGACATAACCTGTCCTAGTAAACTAGGATATAAAACAGCAACTCTTCCAGTTGGAGCTTTCCTAGTCACTGCACGACATGACGTGGATTTCAAACCAATCCCCTTTGAGTGACAGCTAGCTGCCTTAACCACTCAACTATCATTGGTCTGCTGGAGCCAAGACTTCGGGCCCCAATGACATATTTAATTGAGAAACTGTCTCAGTAAACTATGATACAAAAAAGTAACTCCTCCAGCCGGAGTTTACCCAGTCACTGCTCGGCCATGACTGGGATTTGAACCCAGTCCTCTTTGATTGGAAGCTAGCTGCTTTAACCACTCAGCTACCCTTTGTCGGGCCCCAATGACATATTTAAATGAGAACCTGTCTCAGTTAACTACAAATGGACGTGTAAAAAAACACTGACTCTTTTGGCTGGAGTCTTGTAACCTGACCGGGATTTGTACCCAGTACCCCTTGGTGCACAGTTACCAGTGTTAACCACTCAGCTACATATATATACTGTACATACTGTATATGTATATATACATATACAAAAATTAACATTTATACCGTATATCTAAGGGCTGTCAAGTAATTAATTTGTTTTAATCAGATTAATCACACTCTAGATCTGTGATTAATCCTGATTAATCACAGATTATTTTTCTAGCATTTTTTTATTTTTTATATATATATATATATTAGGGGTGTGGGAAAAAATCGATTCGAATTTGAATCGCGATTCTCACGTTGTGCGATTCAGAATCGATTGTCATTTTAAAAAAATCTATTTTTTGTATTTTTTATTTATTTATTTTTATTTTTTATTTATTTTTAATTAATCAATCCAACAAAACAATACACAGCAATACCATAACAATGCAATCCAATTCCAAAAGCAAACCCGACCCAGCAACACTCAGAAGTGCAATAAACAGAGCAATTGAGAGGAGACACAAACACCACACAGAACAAACCAAAAGTAGTGAAACAAAAATGAATATTATCAACAACAGTATCAATATTAGTTACAATTTCAACATAGCAGTGATTACAAATCCCTCATTGACATTATCATTGGACATTTATAAAAAATTATAAAAAAAAGAACAATAGTGTCACACTGTGTCCAATATTTTCACAAAGATAAAATAAGTCATATTTTTGGTTCATTTAATAGTTAAAACAAATTTACATTAATGCAATCAGTTGATAAAACATTGTCCTTTACAAATATAAAAGCTTTTTACAAAAATCTACTACTCTGCTTGCATGTCAGCAGACTGGGGTAGATCCTGCTGAAATCTATGTATTCCATCAATAGACAATCCTTTTCAATCCTGCTGAAATCTATGTAGTCCATGAATAGACAATCCTTTTGAATCGGGAAAAAATCCTTTTTGAATCGACAATCGTGTTGAATTGAAGAAAAATCGATTTTTTTGCAAGATGGCACTAAGATATTTGACTCCTAAGTTGAAGTCTAGTTTTGGCTCTGCAAGAGTGTTTTGTTTTTACAAATCCTATCTGAAAAGGATTTTGATTGATTGAGACTTTTATTAGTAGGTTGCACAGTGAAGTACATATTCCGTACAATTGACCACTAAATGGTAACACCCCAATAGTTTTTCAACTTGTTTAAGTCGGGGTCCACTTAAATTGATTCATGATACAGATATATACTATCATATATACTATCATCATAATACAGTCATCACACAAGATAATCACACTCCAGAGTCTATTGCTGTCATTAAAAGACACTTGGGCAATAGCCAGAGGTGTTTCTTCACATGTCTGCTCCTCTCAATAAGGGACACTCAGACTGCGAAGTCTGGGACGCTAAATAAGGCACACTTGCAAATAATGCCTTTCTTTATGTGTGCAATTGCGGCAGAAGTCCACAGGAGGGCGCACGTTCCCCTCCAGGCTATTGCTGTCATTAAAAGACACGTGGCGGAAGTGGCTCACCTGAGCAGGTGAAAACAATCAGTCAATCACAATCACATCTAAAACATCCAATAAATAGACTGCAACAGTCAGAAGTTTACAAGCAGGATGGAAGCAGCAAGCGAGGTAAGAAGGAGCTATTTTCTTTACAACTTGTTTCAACTTGAAATCAGAGATGACAGATCTTACTTTATCTTCCTGGTTCTTGTATCACTACGTGATTGATTGAGACTTTTATTAGTAGATTGCACAGTGAAGTACATATTCTGTACAATTGACCACTAAATGGTAACACCCCAATAAGTTTTTCCACTTGTTTAAGTCCACGTTAGTGATGGGTTGATGAGGCCTCATGAAGCGTTTCGACACATTGCAAAACTGTATTGATACTGTGTCGATACTGTGTCACTAAATACTGACATCTGCTGGACATTAAAAATCCCTACAGGCAACATATGGACCGACTCAACTGACACTGATTTTATGACCTAGTATATACAATAATATAAACCAAGTCATTGTATTTCATTTAGGATTATTTCATATCTTCATTTAAATAAAAATATATTTTTATCTTTTTTAGATACAGTCAAATAATGTGAACATGTATCATGACTAGGATGGTAGAAGGTGGGGATTGAACCCCAGTAACCGATTGCTGGCACGGCCACGCTACCAACTTCGCCACGCCGTCATTCCTGTACCTTCTCTAGTAACAGTAGTGATGGGTCCTGCAACACAGATGCATTGGCGCATGCGTCGAGCTCATAGAGCGAAACCCTGTGTCGGTGCGCGTACCGCTTTTAGAAAGTCACGTGACCGATCATGAGCTGCTTTGGTCACGTGACCGATACGCGAACTGTATCGCACTGACGCCTCCTCTGTGCCCTGTGAGCAACCTTCCCTCTAAGGTGCGCGCCTGCGCAATTGCGCAGTGCTCAGGCGTCCTCCGCGCACACCGTGCGCCGCACAGCCAATATATGCCGCGCACCAAATCAAACCCATCTGAATTCTAAACAAAATAAACACATTTATTCTGGGTAATTTTGCAATGCAACTTTGAGTGACAGTGACAACAAGCGGCCCTAACGGTGTTCGTCAACAACACGCATTGCGCCGCTTCCTAATAAACAGTTTGACGCGCAGGCGTCAGTGCGATACAGTTCATGAGCGGTCACGTGACCAGAACAGCTCATGAGCGGTCACGTGACCAAAACAGCTCGTGTTCGGTCACGTGACTTTCTAAAAGCGATACGCGCACCGACACAGGGTATCGCTCTATGAGCTCGACGCATGCGCCGATGCATCGGTGTTGCCGGACCCATCACTATTCTGTACAATTGACCACTAAATGGTAACACCCCAATAAGTTTTTCCACTTTAAGTCCACGTTAATCAATTGATGGTAACTACAAATGCATGTCAAGTTGATCAACAATTCTCCAGTGCAATACCAGTACTGACATGAAGGCTAAAAGGGCATTAATCGGAGCCTTCAAAGAAAAAAAGTAACTAAATAGTTACTTTTCACAGTAACGCTGGTCGCCCCCGCGAAGGAAATACATTTTTGGCAGGCATTCACATTTTGCCACAACACCCCTAAAGGGACATGCATGGGTAAAGTCCTAGTTGAGGAATGTCTTCCACTAATGTTGAACAACTTCCATGTTTAAAGTCTTCCTTAGAAAAGGTAAGCAGGCACACATGCAGCAGAATGTGTGGCATTTTTTACAGCCAAAATATTGTGTCCAAAAAACACACTAACTCAGTGTCATGTTCTAAATCAGAAATAAAAAAATAAGACCGGGAAATATTTTCACACATTCATGAGTTAGTCACTCCTCTGTTACACAGAAATATCCTGCAGTTATCTTGCCATATATACAGTATGATTGCTGTGTGGATTTACTTGTGTTCAACAGGACGTTACACGGGTGGCACACGAGGTGATGGAGGACACCAGAGACATGGCGGAGTACAGGAGGCAGGAAGAGTCTTTGCGAGCGGACAAAAGAAGGCTGCAAGAACGGCTGCAGGGGGTCAGGGAAAACAAGAAAAAGGTCAAAGCTAAGATTCGCCAGGTTAAATTAAAATGTAAGGAACGTAGATTCTACAATCTGACATTACAATATTGTTGTTAAGTTTAAGCAATCTCTTGCAGTGGATCAGCTGCACACCCAATATGAGCTCTCCCAGCTGAGAAAAAGGTATGACTACTTGAGTGGGCTGATAATTAACTGTTTCATTTGTAACTTTTATTTTTGTATCTTACCTTAAAGGCCTACTGAAAGCCACTACTACCGACCACGCAGTCTGAGTTTATATATCAATGATGAAATCTTAACATTATAACACATGCCAATACGGCCGGGTTAACTTATAAAGTGACATTTTAAATTTGCCGCTAAACTTCCGGTTCGAAACGCCTCTGAGGATGACGTATGCGCGTGACGTAGCCCGGGGAACACGGGTATGCCTTCCACATTGAAGCCAATACGAAAAAGCTCTGTTTTCATTTCATAATTCCACAGTATTCTGGACATCTGTGTTCGTGAATCTGTTTCAATCATGTTCATTGCATTATGGAGAAGGAAGCTGAGCAAGCAAAGAAGAAAGTTGTCGGTGCGAAATGGACGTATTTTTCGAACGTAGTCAGCAACAACAGTACACAGCCAGCGCGTCTTTGTTTACATTCCCGAAAGATGCAGTCAAGATGGAAGAACTCGGATAACAGAGACTCTAACCAGGAGGACTTTTGACTTCGATACACAGACGCCTGTAGAGAACTGGGACAACAGACTCTTACCAGGATTACTTTGATTTGGATGACAAAGACGCAGACGTGCTACTGTGAGTATGCAGCTTTGGCTTCTAAACATTTGATCGCTTGACTGTATGTGCGCAACTTTTTTTTGTGTATGTACGTAACTTTTTTAAAATATATAAGCTTTATGAACCTTGGGTTAGGTGAACTGTCTTTTGGGCTGAGTGATTGTGTGTGTTCAGGTGTTTGAATTGTATTGGCGTGTTCTATGGAGCTAGGAGCTAGCATAACACGTACCGTACCGTACGTGCGCGTCACGTACGTAACTTTTTAAAAATATATAAGCTTTATGAACCTTGGGTTAGGTGAACGGTCTTTTGGGCTGAGTGATTGTGTGTGTTGATCAGGTGTTTGAATTGTATTGGCGTGTTCTATGGAGCTAGCAGAGGAGCTAGGAGCTAGCATAACAAACACGCAGGTGTTTTTATGCAGGATTAATTTGTGTCATATTAAATATAAGCCTGGTTGTGTTGTGGCTAATAGAGTATATATATGTCTTGTGTTTATTTACTGTTGTAGTCATTCCCAGCTGAATATCAGGTCACTCTCACAGCATCTTCCCTATCTGAATAGCTTCAACTCCCCACTAGTCCTTCACTTGCACTTTACTCATCCACAAATCTTTCATCCTCGCTCAAATTAATGGGGAAATTGTCGCTTTCTCGGTCCGAATCTCTCTCACTTCATGCGGCCATCATTGTAAACAATAGGGAACTTTGCGTATATGTTCAACTGACTACGTCACGCTACTTCCGGTAGGGGCAAGCCTTTTTTTTATCAGATACCAAAAGTTGCAAACTTTATCGTCGTTGTTCTATACTAAATCCTTGCAGCAAAAATATGGCAATATCGCGAAATGATCAAGTATGACACATAGAATAGATCTGCTATCCCCGTTTAAATAAAAAAAATTAATTTCAGTAGGCCTTCAAGTCCAAGTACAGAGCAGCATGTAGAGCACACTCCAGGCCTGAAGGGGCAACAGTGAGCACTGAGGGCTGAACATCTCCACCTGCTTCCACCAGATTGCTTTGATTGAATTCACCTGTTCACCTGCTCAGAGCACATGCTTCAACATGTTTGAGCGTCACTCCTTTTGACATGCTGCTAAGAGGAAGGAAGACAGCTCCTGTGTGGACTCAGAAGACGCAAGTGGTGAGGAAAGCGAGGGAAAGAAGTGCTTGTTTTGTACTGAGGAGAATGTTTCAAGAAGATCATTTCACTGATGTTTACTAAATTGTTTAGGTTGACTGAAAGTACATTTAAAAAGTTATCAGTGATATTTAAGTTTATTCTTATGATTAGGATGGATTGTTTATATTTAATTTCATTCATATTGTTGTAAATGTTTAAGTTTATTCTTAAATCTAGGCCCTATCAGTGGAAATTAATGTTCTTTAAACATTCTCCAGCCCTCGTGCGTCATTCATTGCATTGACAGATTCGTGAAAGTGGTTGAAATGTGGCGGTAATACGCCCTGATTTTTTTGTTAAATATACCCCCTTTTTTGTGTTTATATTATTGTTCCCTCAAGATAAGCTAGCTTTTATACAACAGATTCATAAAACATTCAAATATCACAAAACGTGAAGTCCCGGAAGTGACTTGCGTGTTAACGATGGCTTTTTTAACTTGTTTTTTAATTTAGATTTTTTGTTGTATCACTAAAACGTAGAATGATCAGTATCGTGGATTTATATTTTTGATGTATATAAAGGAATTTTTTAAAAAAGATTTATTTGCCATTTAAGGCTGCTTCCGGTTTCTGTGCGGTTTCAAAATAAATACTGTATTCTTAAGTAACGGTTGTTTTGTATGCAATATTCTATTGGAAATTGTTACTCGAATAAAGATCATAAAAATGAACTGTTTTGGCAGGAAAGTTATTACACTGATTGATCATATCTTTATAAATGTTGTAGAAAAAAACAAAATCAAGAGTGGATTGGTAGTTAATGATATCAGCGACCATCTACCTGTATTTTTTACTTATGAGTGCCAAATCAATGAGGGGGACTGTCAAGTCAACAGGGAGAGAGAAGAAACAGCCCACAAATATGTAAGGAAAAGATTAAGAACCGAAGCGACAATTGACATGTTTAGAAGCGACCTTCTTGAAAGGGATTGGATGGAGGTATATGTAGGAGAGGTAAATGATGCATATGAAGCTTTTTTAAATATATATTTATCACTGTATGAAAAACATTGCCCAAATATGCTATATAAACAAAAGGACAATTACAGTGAAACTCCTTGGATCACAAGGGGACTACAGAATGCATGTAAAAAGAAAAATAGACTTTACAAGGTATTTTTAAAATCTAGGACAAATGCAGCAGAAATTAAATATAAGGTTTATAAAAACAGGTTGACAACAATAATGAGACAAGCCAAAAAAGACTATTATAGTAACTTGTTAGAAAAAAATAAAGCCAATATCAAAGGAACATGGAACATATTGAAAAAGGTGATGGGAAGCACACCGGGACCTATCAGCCCGCCAAACCACTTTGTAAAAGAAGAAAAGATAATAAAAAATATGGACGAAGTGGCAAATGAGTTTAACTCATTTTTTGTAAACGTAGGTCCAAAACTAGCAGAAAATATAGAAAAACATGATGATGGGTCATTTCAGAATGGGTTGGGAGGTGGAGGCAGAGTACTTAAGTCAATGTTTTTGGGAGAAGTCAGTGAAAATGAAATTATAACAATTGTAAATAAATTAAAGAACAAAACATCAACAGACGATGATGGGTTAGATATGATAATTGTAAAAAAGACAATTGACTGCATCATTGAGCCTCTCTGCTATATCTTCAATCTCTCTTTCAATACAGGGACCTTCCCAGATAGAATGAAGGTAGCAAAGGTTATTCCACTCTTTAAAGATGGGGATAAGCACATGTTTACTAATTACAGACCGGTATCACTTCTGTCCCAATTCTCTAAGGTGCTTGAAAAAATATTTGTACAAAAATTAGACCATTTTATTGAAAACAACAAGTTGTTGAGCGAGAGCCAGTATGGATTTCGTTCAAACAGATCTACTGCCTCTGCTGTGATGAACATAATTGAGGACATAACAACAGCCACCGATAGTAAGAAATACACAGTAGGGGTGTTTATAGACCTTAAGAAAGCGTTTGACACAATCGATCACTCTATCCTTTTATCCAAATTACATTCATACGGTGTGAGAGGAATAGTTTTAGATTGGTTAAATAGCTACTTGAATAACAGACAACAATATGTACAATATGCTGCTAATACATCTGAAAATATGAGTATTAAGTGTGGAATTCCACAAGGGTCTGTTCTGGGACCGAAACTATTTATTTTATACATAAATGATATCTGTGATGTGTCAAAATTACTCAATTTTGTATTATTTGCTGACGATACCAACTTTTACAGCTCTGGACATGACTTAAATGAATTACTAAAGAGTATGGAACAGGAAATGGTCAAACTCAAAAAATGGTTTGACGTTAACAAATTATCATTGAATTTGAAAAAAACTAAGTTCATGATTTTTAGTAAGAGAAAAAAGCCTGAAAATATTGTACTGTCAATAGCTGGAACAAGCATTGAAAAAGTCTCTGAGATTAGATTTTTGGGAGTGATTTTAGATGATAATATTAGTTGGAAATCGCATATCTCACATGTTAGAAAAAAGATGGCTAAAAGTATATTTATATTAAATAAGGTAAAAGATGTATTAGATTATAAAGCAATGCGTACACTGTATTGTGCACTTGTACTGCCTTATATCAATTATTGTGTGGAAATATGGGGTAGTACATATAAGAGTAACACAAAGCCACTGTACCTCCTTCAGAAGAGAGCGATCAGAATCATACACAAAACAGGTTATAGAGAGCACACAAATGGATTATTTATTAGCTCAGGACTTTACAAATTTTATGAACTAGTTGAGCAGCAGACATTATTGGTTATGTTCAGGGCTAGTAGTCAAGAGCTACCAACAAATCTACAAAAAAATTTCACTTTAATAGAAAAAGAAGGAAGAAGGAAAGGGCACTTTAAGCATCAGCTTGCACGAACAACATCAAAACAAATGTTTACATCAGTGGTGGGAGTAAAACTCTGGAACTCTCTCCATAATGAAATAAAGCAATGTAAAAACACATTTCAATTAAAAAAAAGTCTTTAAAAACAGAACTATGATGTTATATGAGCACTGACAAAAGGGACGCAAAGGGAAAAATAAGGGGAAAAAAATAAAAATAAAAAATAAAAATAATAATAAACACACAAAAAAACAACGCTTACATTATCCTACATGACTGTAGGTATTGTATAGTCTAGCTTTCCTTTCATTTTTTTTTTTTTTCTTTATCGACATGCACTATGGATCCTTGGTTGAATGATCACATTGTTCTTAGCTTTGTTTGGTTTGAATGATACCTTGTTATGATAGCCTTGTTCTATTCAGTTTTGTTTGGTTTGAATGATTACCTTATTCTTTTTCAGTTTGTTTGGTTTGGATGATTGCCTTGTTCTTTTTCAGTTTGTTTGGTTTGAGTGATTGCCTTATTTTTTCAGTTTTTGTTTTGTTTATTTATTTTTTGTTCAACTTATCTTGCTTGTTTATTCTTTTCATTGATTGTTTGTTCTATTAATTTCTATGAGTGTGTGCACTGGGTAGGGGTACAAACTTGTAGTTTTTAGGCAACAATAACTTTTCTTGTCAACTGGGTCATACATGTCCTGTAGCCTTTTTTACTACTCTAGAGTCTACGCCCCTGGTGGGTGGGTGCGTGTGCCTGTGTGTGCATATGTGATATATTGTTTTGTATTGATTTGTTGCATTGGATGTTCTAATGCACTACCGGCAAAGAAATACCAAGAAAATGTTTCTTTTGTGCGAAGGGGCAGGAAATATAAGATTTTCTTCATCCTGTTCCTTTTCGACATGGCTGTGTATTGAATGCAGTAAGGTATGTGAGATTGTTGAAATGTTGTTGAAATGTACACATCCAAGTACGAAATAAATAAATAATTGCTAATTGCTAATTGCTAAAAATTAAAAACCACTGACCCATTGACGGAAGTGACGCACTCTTCGCGCATGCGTGGAACAACCACCAAACATTTCGAAAAATGCGACAGCTTCTCTACTCCAGAGTGATGCAAAGTTTTGGTTTTGGTGAGTGACTACAGCTTTATTTCCATGTATAAATTTGCTCGATAACCTATATCTCTCTTTGTAGCAACTTAGCACAACAGCTAGCGATAGCTCCTCGGCTAAAATCTCGCGTTTCAAACATTCATGTTCGCGTCAAATTTGGGCGATTACTATTGCATTATAATTATACAACATGTTTTTAAATATCCCCCTCATGTTCCCCTTTACTTTTAGGTAAGCTAGTTTTTAGACCACACGCTCATGAAATATTCTAACATAACAAAACGTGACGTCACAGAATGCCGTCAAAAAGGGGACGTTGTCTTCGCGCATGCGCGGACCCTGACTTATAATTACTGTTACTATAGTGAAGTTTTCGATGGATGGATATTTATTAGTAACCAACGAAAATGTATATTTTAAACAGGTCACAACATCAGAACTATATATACATATTTATATGTATGTGTATATATATGTATGTCTATGTGTATGTGTATATACCTGTATATATACAGCATAGTTTGTTGTCAAACTTGTTTTTTTATATTCAACAATATTACACATCCATCCGGTAGAACAAAACATGTCAAGTAAAGAAAATAAAAGCAAATACAAAGAGCATTTAAAAAATATGATACAATTTAAAAAAAAAAAAAAAAAAAAAAAAAAAAAGGTTAGAAAACTTTAATAAAGATATCTATTTAAGGGTTTTTGTAATAGTTTTCCCAGATTTAATTGATAATTTGAAACAGTTTAGCCAATTGGAAAATGTTTTTACTTTCAGAAATCAACATTTATACATAAACATTTTTGCTTTTAGCCAAATGTTGACAAACATGTATATGTTACTATCATTTACACAATAAAATAGATACAATTTGACGTGTGTGTGTACACCACTTCAGGAAAAACAACTTTGCTCTCCAAGTACCACCATAATGACCAACATTGAAATACAGTTGTGTAGTGGCCATAAGTATTCATTGAATATTTTTGGCCACAGTTTGAACAGTAACACTGTTTGCATATTTATGTCATTCTTTGTAGTTAGAGAATCACTGGCTTAGGGAATTGTGTAATACTATCATGAGGTGATTGTACATTAAAATGTGGTCCTAAATAAAGAGTGTTCTAGTACATGTGTGTGATTGTGCTGCGTTTCTCTCTCTAGGATTACCTGCTAGTCCAGGAGCCAAAGGTGGACCTGGAGTTAAAGTAAGCACTATTCAATCAAACTTTTTACATTATGCACTTCACTTTTAACCACTTTTTCTCTTGCTAGGACGAGCCTGATCCCAGAGGTCATGCCGGCATGTCCGGTGACCCTTGACCTTTGGTAAGTACCTAAACAAATCCAGTGCTTATCGATTAGACTGTTTGTCTACTGCACACCTGAAATGACTTATTACTATAGGGCGAGCCTGGGGTTCCTGGTCCCAAGGTAAATACTTGAGTCAATAACACGGACTCCAGGTACTCACCTCATACGTGTAACTGCAGGGAGACCGAGGTCAGCGCGGTCCAGTGGCTCCACAAGGAATAGTGGGAAAGACTGTGTTGAAAGTACAATACTTATTCATTGTTCTCATATATGACAGGGAAGCAAAGGAGAGAGAGGAGCGATGGGCGTTCCAGGTGCTCAAGGTCTGAGTGGAACCAAAGGAGACAAGGTATGTGGTGAAAGAGTCCACCAGGGGGCAGTGTTTACTCAGGAGTTAAATACAAGTCATGCAGGATGAAATATTTCTGTCCTTGTAGTGCTTCAGTACTTGGGATTTATTCTGAAGATAGTATATTTCATCAGTATTTATCAATACTTAGCATTTCTTGTAAAGATAGTATAACATGTGTTTCTGTCCTGGTAGTACATCATTATGCTGTCTTTTAAAGTTGGTATATTAGAAGTATTTCTGTCCTTGTAGTGTAGTACATTAATACATACACTTTCTTGGAAATATAGCATGTTTCTATCCTTGTACTGTAGTACATCAATACTGCTAAATATAGTATATACGTATGTATTTACACTTTCTTCTAAAGATAGTATATTATATAAGTAATTGTGTCCTTGTACTGTAATACATCAATACTGCTAAATATAGTATGTACATATGTATTTACACTTTCATCTAAAGATAGTATATTATATAAGTAATTGTGTCCTTGTACTGTAATACATCAATACATACTTTCTTCTAAAGGTAGTACTGCCCCTCTGTCACTAGGTGTCCCCCAGGGTTGGGTGCTTGGTCCACTTCTCTTCATTGTACATGCTCCCCCTCGGTAACATCATCCGCCGCCATCACCTCCAATTCCACTGCTACACAGATGATGTCCAGCTACATCTCCACAAAATCTCTCCACCCTGACCGACTGCCTCACTGAAATCAAATCATGGCTGCACTCCAACTTCCTCAAACTCAACTGACAAATCTGACATGCTCATCGTGGGCCCCAAATCCCTCACCAAAACTGCTCACAACTCTACTCTGTCCCCATCCACTCACATCCGCAACCTCGGAGTCATTCTGGACAATAAGCTCTCTTTTCAACACCGGGTCAACCACATCACAAGAACTGCTTTCTTCCACCTCCAAAATATTGCCCGTCTCCGTCCATCCTTCTCTGCCGCTGAAACCCTGATCCATGCCTTCATCACCTCCACACTTGACTACTGTAACGGCATCCTCTACGACTCATCTTGCAAAATTCTCAAACTCCAATACATTCAAAACTCTGCCGCCCGCCTGCTCAGCCACACCCGCTCCCGTGAGCACATCACCCCAGTCCTCCAGAAACTCCACTGGCTCCCCAGTCCTCACCGGATCCACTTTAAATCCTCGTCCTCACCCACAAAGCCCTCCACAAGCAGGCCCCCTGCTACCTCACCAACCTGCTTCACCTCCATACCTTCACGCAGCCTCCGCTCCTCTGATGCCAACCTGCTCTCCCCACCATGCAGAACCAAGCTTCGGACCTGGGGTGACAGCTTTCTCCATCGCTGCTCCCACCCTCTGGAACACTCTTCCCAAACCCATCCGTGACCAGTGTTGGGTTAGTTACTGAAAACTAGTTACTTTATTTCAAAAGTAACTCAGTTACTTACACCAAAAAGTAATGAGTTACTGTGAAAAGTAACTATTTAATTAGTTCTATTTTTCTTTCTTTTTCTAAAGCTCCCATTAATGCCCTCTTAGCCTTCATTTCAGTACTGTTATTGCACTGGAGAATAATACAATTTGTTGATCAACTTGACTTTTTGATTGATTGAAACTTTTATTAGATTGCACAGTACATATTCCGTACAATTGACCACTAATTGGTAACACCCCAATAAGTTTTTGAACTTGTTTAAGTCCACGTTAATCAATTCATGGCATGCATTTTTATCTTCCTTTTAACATAATTAATGAAAAACAGTGCAACATCAAAAGACACTTCTCCTTTCTTTAAACTTGGACCAATGACCAATAATAAAAACCAAGTTAAAGTGCAACATAAGAAGGCACATCTTCCTTGAAACATAGGTAGTGAAATAAAGCCTCACATCTGGAGTGATGCTGCTGTCTTCCACACTTGGAGTCATGGATTGTACAATCCTTGTTTTCAGTGGCAGGATCATTGACACAGATGGTGAAGTTTCAGTGCTCAGTAGAGATGGAACAGTTCTGAGGGGTTTAAGCACCTGGAGGACCTCCTCTGCCACTCTCAAGTCATCATCAGACAGGTTGATGATGTCTGACATTTGTCTTCAGGGTGTTGTGGGTCAATGCAGAGTATATAGCTGCCTGCTGCTCCAACATATCACAAATTGATTAACGTGGACTTAAACAATTTGAAAAACTTATTGGGGTGTTACCATTTAGTGGTCAATTGACCACTGATGGATGGAATATGTACTGTACTGTGCAATCTACTAAAGTCTCAATCAATCAAAATCATACTTGAGCAGAGTAGACTTCTTTTATTTTTCTGTTTTTCGGCTCATCTTTCAGGCTCTCTGTCCTTTCCTGTCCCGCTCAGCATCTGCTGCAAAGCTTGACTTGAAATGTACGGAACGTGGATCAGCTGCAGACCAACCAAGAGCTCTCCCAACTGAAAAAAAGGTATGACGACTTGAGTGGGCTGATAATTAACTGTTTCATTTGTAACTTGTATTTTTGTATCTTACCTTAACTGACACTTGTATTTCATCTCCGCTGCTGGCCGCTCGTCGCTGGCTCCGCCGCTCCCTGCGCTGCAATTCACTCTCCAAGCAGAAATACTTTTAATTTCAGTTAAGGTAAGATACAAGTTACAAATGAAAGTTAATTATCAGCCCACTCAAGTAGTCATACCTTTTTCTCAGTTGTGCGAGCTCATGTTGGGTGTGCAGCTGATCCACTGCAAGAGATTGCTTAAACTTAACAACAATATTGTAATGTCAGATTTAGAATCTACCTTCCTTACATTTCACTTCAACATTGCGAATCTTGGCTTTGACCTTTTTTTTTTTTTCTCCGCGCAGGTGTCCCTGACTGCATAGTGGGTGTCCCTGACCCCCTGCAGCTGTTCTTGCAGCCTTCTTTTGTCCGCTCGCAGAGACTCTTTCTGCCTCCTGTACTCCGCCATGTCTCTGGCGTCCTCCATCACCTCTTGGTGGAGCCGTGTAACGTCCTGTTGAACACAAGTAAATCCACCCAGCAATCATACTGTATATATGGCAAGATAACTGCAGGATATTTCTGTGTAACAGAGGAGTGACTAACTCATGAATGTGTGAAAATATTTCCCGGTCTTATTCTTTTATTTCTGATTTAGAACATGACACTGAGTTAGTGTGTTTTTTGGACACAATATTTTGGCATTAAAAAATGCCACACATTCTGCTGCATGTGTGCCTGCTTACCTTTTCTAAGGAAGACATTAAACATGGAAGTTGTTCAACATTAAAAATGACAAAATCACTTCAAGTATGGTTTTATTTTCCTATGTCAACAGTGTTACTTTTCAAACTGGAGTGTTACTGTGGCCTAAAATATGTGTGTGTATACAAACCCCGTTTCCACACTCTTAAAAGGAATGTGTTGGAAATCCACACATGTTTTGTGTAATGATTTCAACAAATGTGTTAAATCACAGGATTTTCCTGAGGGTAAGTAACACAGACATTCTACACAACATTGTGTCATGAGCTTTGACAATCAGCTGGGTGGTCATAGAGTTGGGGACAAAACAAAAAAAGTCCCGCCTTTTCTGTGATCTACGTGGCCATCACCGCCGGACCTCTGCGACTGTATCCGTCTTAATGAAGGTAAGCATATTCCAGTCTACTTGCACGTTGTTGTATCTTAAAGGGTGTAATAGTGGTAGTTTTGCTGGGAATGTGTGACTGTAACCTGCTGACAAGATGTAAAGTTGTGCACGTGCAAATGAACTGCTGATGAACAGCTAGCCATATTGCTAGCTATACTAAACCTCCATTATTATTATTTTAGGGCTCTTTCAAATAGTAGCCTGGTTATGCTGTGTACATAATGTTGGTTAATGGCTGAATTAATGTTGGCTTTATTTTGCAGGTTTGTTTCCACAAGTTAGCTAACATTACTAAGGTAAGATTTGATAAGAAGGTCTCCACAGTATCAATTAAACTGTTTGACTAAACTGCACTGGTTGACTTAAACTATTCATGCTTTCTTTTGGGTATGTTATCTCAATTTTAAATGACCTTTTTTAAGTTTAATCTGTCCATATGTTGCATAGGTATTAAAGGCCATTTCCAGTCATAGTCAATGTTTCAGAAATGAAGTCACCTATGACATGTAAACATATTTGCACTGGACTAATAATGGTTCAAAATGTCTTAAAATGTAGCTTGTTCTAACTACTGTATGTGTATTATAATCTCTTAGGCTATAATTAAATGATTATTATTTTACACAAAGTCCTTCCTTGGAGTTGTATTGAATTAGTTGTGTTTGTCTGTACATTTGAGTTTGTACACATGTAGAAGAATGGCTTCTCCCAGATGTCTCACAAGTCCTCCTGGATGGCAGAGACATTTTCAAGAAGACTTCCACTCCTGGTAAAGTCAAGGACATTACACAGGTGTGTACATCAAAGCAGAAATGACCAGAATTCTGCATTTCTGCTCAGATTTGAATGAATTCATTGACACTGATGTGAACTGCCAAGTTGAAAACATGGATACATTCCAAATTGTATTCAAGTCCATTCAATGAGATGTTTGGTATGTCAGTGCCACTGCTGTCACCACACAGGAAATGGAAGTACAGCAGGTATGTTTGTTCATTTAAGGCAGCTCACTAAACATAATCATCTGTTTAGTGAGCCTATGTGCCTTTTATTTGTAGTATTATCCCAGTGCTTACATCAGGGGTGTCCAAACTTTTTCCACTGAGGGCCACACACTGAAAAATCAAAACATGCGGGGGCCATTTTGATATCTTTTCATTTTCAAAACCAATACAATATCCACTTTTTTATTTTTTTTTAACCTTATTGGCTCCCGCAAGTTAGATCCTAGGGACGCAGAAGGGTTTCAGTCTTAAAACGGGTTTAAAACAAGTTTTATTCATATATTTTTTTAAATTAAATGCTTGAATCTGTAATTCAACTTCAGGTGTAAAATATATACACACACACTTCATGAGCTTTTTGTCAAAACCCTATTTTTTGGGGGCAAATATACAATATTTTTCCCAAAAAGATTTTCAAAGTGGAATATTTGATGTGAAGTAATTGGATCCCTAACTAGGTCAATAATTAATAGCAACATTGATTAGAATTTATTATTTTACATTTTTTAGCAAAGACAGGTGTTTTTTAATTCCACTAAAATTCTTAGGGATCCAAAAGTGCCCCACTCATGTTTACATTTAACACTTAAATCTCTATCAGCTTCAGATAATATATAGTGTAATTAGCTTTGTATGTTTGTAATAACAATTTATATAATTAACTTTTTTTTCATGTTTTGTATGTCCTTTTTTTCCTTAAGTCGGTCAATAATTCATAGCAACATTGATTTTGATTATTTTGTGAGAAATTGTAAAAACAAATTGTGTTATTAGAGTGAACATTGCAAAGTTTTTCTCCTTTCGTTTCACCCATTTGCTCTTTTATTCCACTTTTAATGTTTTCAAACATTTTTTTAGAATGATGGGCCGGTAAAACATTAGCTGCGGGCCGAAAATGGCCCCCGGGCCACACTTTGGACACGGCTGGCTTAGATGAAGTGTTAATATCTCTACACTGGTTGAAATAAAATAGTGGACTGTTCCTTCACACTTCAACAGCAGCCAGTGATCTTCATCCTGACACTGCCAACACTCGCCTCCAACTAAAAGATCCCAGGATTTTTGCATTCTACGAGGAGAGTGGGAGAGCGGCCGTGCCAGCAACTTGAGGGTTCCAGGTTCGATCCCCGCTTCCGCCATCCTAGTCACTGCCGTCGTGTCATTGGGCAAGACGCTTTACCCACCTGCTCCCAGTGCCACCCACACTGCTTTAAATGCAACTTAGATATTGGCTTTCACTATGTAAAGCGCTTTGAGTCACTAGAGAAAAAGCGCTATATAATCAATCAATCAATGTTTATTTATATAGCCCTAAATCACAATTGACTTCACTTACATAAAAATGGAGAAGGGTACTGGTAACAACTGCCGTCAGTTGTAAGTAGACATTTGTCACTTATTTTGAACTACAGGACGTCTAATGTTATGTCCAATGTTAATGTGTCCTTTTTCTTCTTCATGATGTTTTTCCTCAGTTATCCAGTAAGTGCGGACAAAAAACTTCTCGCCAGAACCATGTGACACTTTACCCGTCACTTAACATCAACATGGAGGACGAAAATAAGGATATGTAAGGGAATGTTAAGAGTGAGAAACACACATTACTTGGATTGATTGTGACAGTAGCTCATTAGATCCCAGTTTTATTTGTGTTGTAAAGGAACACGTCTATGATCCAACATGCCACGCTGGCTTTCTGGAAGGTAAGCTGAGGAATATCCGCCAAACGAAGGGATGATTGCTGCCGTTATTGCAGAAGGGGTGGCTCATCTGAAGTCACTGTTGGACTTGAAGAAGTTACAGAAAGTGATGAGTCTGTCCAAGAATGGATAACTGTGATCATAAGGATGAAGCCTAGTCCGGAGAACCTTTCTTCCATCAAGATGGGTAAGGACAAAACCTACTTCCACCCAAGATACTGGATATCTAATCAGTCACCTACTCTGGCAGAGATTGTTGAGAACTACCCTCGTTTCATTGATGTACCATATCTGGTAAGTCAGTAAATGTAA
The DNA here is from genome assembly GCF_033978785.1 of Entelurus aequoreus. Classification (NCBI taxonomy): domain Eukaryota; kingdom Metazoa; phylum Chordata; class Actinopteri; order Syngnathiformes; family Syngnathidae; genus Entelurus; species Entelurus aequoreus. The sequence goes on from NC_084758.1 coordinate 3,555,804, forward strand.
TCACCACCTGCACTCTCAAATGGATTTGCATATAACCTTATCTAATCACCCTTGTCTTGTCCTGTTGGTAAACCTTAACAGATCGACAGTTTGAGAAGATGTTTCCATACAAGACAGACATCTTTCTACACAAATGGGACCAAAGTTGTTGAAGCTGGCTGCTCTTGAAGGAAAAGATGAACCACCAGAAGCTGAGAGTGCTGGTAATGTTTAGTTTATTTATGGAGGATTATCATGCCTTTTTGTGTCATCTTCCAAAGACTCCCCAAGTTGACACACATTGAACCTTACAGTGTCACATGTCAGTGATATAAACTGTGTATATTTGTCTATTTGTACAGAATGAAGGTGCTGTAGAGCACTGAAGATGCTCACACATGATCTGCCCCCTACTGGGTCAAGAAGATCTATGGGATGGACAAAATGCAGCATCAAGTCAGTGCTGTCCTACATTGAACAAGTAAGAATATCTTAATTTGTGATAAGAATATAAAACAAGTGAGATATCTTAAGTAAATAATTCATAACTTGTAAAGATGATGTAATCACATGTGTTGCATACACTGTTTTAGCCAGGAAGAAGCTTCCATGACCTTCTACAAACCACTGACCCTGCTCCAGTGATGCAACCTGGTCTGGTGAGCATTGGACATTGCAGCACAACATCAACACAATATGTCCTCGTGGCTGCCCATGTCATTCCACTCCAGGAAGAGGGTCTCACCTGCAGTCTGGACTAACTCTTCAAATTGTATTGGGCTTGTAACCTTGCCTGCTTGGTAAAGTAGGAGTTGTTGATTGAAAAAATGGCAGCCTGTGGACATAAGTGGACCCCGACTTAAACAAGTTGAACAACTTATTGGGGTGTTACCATTTAGAGGTCAATTGTATGTAATATGTACTTCACTGTGCAATCTACTAATAAAGTTTCAATCAATGATTGAAACATTTGGAGTATCAGTTGTGTGTCTATATTTGGTCATTGCTACACACCTGCTTGTGTGCTTTCCTTCAAATGTGATCTGGACAACAAACATATCTTTGGAGAGACAGTGTATATTGTTACCTTTTCTGACCGTGATGAGGTGTTCATTTTGTTGAGAGTTCTCACTGTTAACTATTTTGATGAACACCTTCACACTTATGTGATTAAAAAGACTAATTTCAAGTGATGAATCTGAAAGATGCAACTGATGCTTTGCCACTTGATGTATATGAGCTAGAGATGTCCGATAATATCGGTCTGCCGATATTATCGGCCGAAAAATGCGATAAAATGTAATATCGAAAATTATCGGTATCGTTTTTTTATTATCGGTGTTTTTTTAATTAAATTTTTTTATTAAATCCACATAAAAAACACAAGATACACTTACAATTAGTGCACCAAACCAAAAAACCTCCCTCCCCCATTTACACTCATTCACACAAAAGGGTTGTTTCTTTGTGTTATTAATATTCTGCTTCCTACATTATATATCAATATATATCAATACAGTCTGCAAGGGATACAGTCCGTAAGCACACATGATTGTGCGTGCTGCTGCTCCACTAATAATACTAACCTTTAACAGTTAATTTGACAAATTTTCATTAATTACTAGTTTCTATGTAACTGTTTTTATATTGTTTTACTTTTTTATTCAAGAAAATGTTTTTAATTTCTTATTTTATTTGATTCATTTTTTTAAAAAAAAGTACCTTATCTTCACCATACCTGGTTGTCCAAATTAGGCATAATGTGTTAATTCCACGACGGTTGATATCGGTATCGGTAATTAAAGAGTTGGACAATATCGGCAAAAAGCCATTATCGGACATCCCTAATATGAGCTGAGAGATTCTGAATTGCACTTACTGACAAGATACAGACTTATTTCCTAAATGTTGTGACTTGTAATGAATAGAAGGAATTTTTGAATTAAATGCCAATTAAATTTCAATTATGTTGTTTTTTTATATAGCATAGCATGCACACACACACAAGTGTTGCCAATATACACAAAATGTGTTTAATTTGAGTAACACAAACATTTGTTACTAAAACCTACACATTTACTGTGTTAATATAAGTAACAAAGTTCATGTGTTAAAATTGACAAATTGAGTTGTCCCCCTCTGGACATGGAGATGTGTAAAAAAACAACACAAATTGTGTTATTTCCAACACATTCGTTTTAAGAGTGCACCTCTGGCTATTGCCCAAGTGTCTTTTAATGGCAGCTATAGACTCTGGAAGGGAACGTGCGCCCTCCTGTGGACTTCTGCCGCAATTGCACACATAAAGAAACTCATTATTTCCAAGTGTGCCTTATTTAGCTTCCCAGACTTCACAGTACTTATATAGCCCTAAATCACGAGTGTCTCAAAGGGCTGCACAAGCCACACCAACATCCTGAACTCACATCCCACATCTGGGCATAGTGTTGCATCATCCCACGCATCACTCCTTCACCCCATATATATATATATGTATATATATATATATATATATATATATATATATATATATATATATATATATATATATATATAAAATTTAAAAAATGCTAGAAAAATAATCTGTGATTAATCACAGATCTAGAGTGTGATTAATCTGATTAAAACAAATTAATCACTTGACAACCCTTAGATATACGGTATAACTGTTAATTTTTGTATATGTATATATACATATACAGTATGTACAGTATATATATGTAGCTGAGTGGTTAACACTGGTAACTGTGCACCAAGGGGTACTGGGTACAAATCCCGGTCAGGTTACAAGACTCCAGCCAGAAGAGTCAGTGTTTTTTTACACGTCCATTTGTAGTGAACTGAGACAGGTTCTCATTTAAATATGTCATTGGGGCACGACAAAGGGTAGCTGAGTGGTTAAAGCAGCTAGCTTCCAATCAAAGAGGACTGGGTTCAAATCCCAGTCATGGCCGAGCAGTGACTGGGTAAACTCCGGCTGGAGGAGTTACTTTTTTGTATCATAGTTTACTGAGACAGTTTCTCAATTAAATATGTCATTGGGGCCCGAAGTCTTGGCTCCAGCAGACCAATGATAGTTGAGTGGTTAAGGCAGCTAGCTGTCACTCAAAGGGGATTGGTTTCAAATCCACGTCATGTCGTGCAGTGACTAGGAAAGCTCCAACTGGAAGAGTTGCTGTTTTATATTCTAGTTTACTAGGACAGGTTATGTCATTGGGGCCCAAAAACTGTAAAATGGTAGACGAAGGATAGCCGAGTGGTTATAGCAGCTAGCTCCTAATCAAAGGGTACTAGGTTCAAATCCAAGTCATGGTCCAGCAGTGACTAGGAAGGCTCCAGCTGGGGAGTTATTGTTTTATATCATAATTTTCTGAGACAGCTTCTCAAATAAATATGTCATTGGGGCCCGAAATCTTGTCTCAAGAATAATTTGTTTCAACTATTAAATGAACCAAAATATGACTTATTTTATCTTTGTGAAAATATTGGACACAGTGTGTTGTCAAGCTTATGAGATGCGATGCAAGTGTAAGCCACTGTCACACTATTGTTCTTTTTTATATATATAAATGTCTAATGATAATGTCAATGAGGGATTTTTAATCACTGCTGTTTTGATATTGTTACTAGTATTGATGCTGTTGTCGATAATGTTCATTTTTGTTTCACTACATTTGGATTGTTCCGTGTCATGTTTGTGTCCTCAATTGCTGTTTACTGTTGTTCTTAGTGTTGCTGGGGCGGCTTTGCTTTTGGAATTGGATTGCATTGTTGTGTATTGTTTTGTTGATTGATTAATAAATTCATAAAAATATTGAAAAAATAAACATATATAAATCAAATGTTAACAATCAAATGTAGATACTTTTTCTTATGCTTTCTTTTACACCTGTTGGGAGTGCATTCCACATTGATGTGGCATAGAAAGAGAATGAGTTAAGACCTTTGTTAGATGGGAATCTGGGTTTAACGTGGTTAGTGGAGCTCCCCCTGGTGTTGTGGTTATGGCGGTCATTTACGTTATGGAAGTAGTTTGACATGTACTTCGGTTTCAGGGAGATGTAGTGGATTTTATAGACTAGGCTCAGTGCAAGTTGTTTAACTCGGTCCTCCACCTTGAGCCAGCCCACTTTGGAGAAGTGGGTAGGAGTGAGGTGGGATCTGGGGTGGAGGTCTAGAAGTAATCTGACTAGCTTGTTCTGGGATGTTTGGAGTTTAGATTTGAGGGTTTTAGAGGTGCTAGGGTACCAGGAGGTGCATGCGTAATCAAAAAAGGGTTGAACGAGAGTTCCCGCCAGAATTCTCAAGGTGCTTTTATTGACCAGAGAGGAGATTCTGTAGAGAAATCTCGTTCGTTGGTTGACCTTTTTGATTACCTTGGTTGCCATTTTATCACAGGAACGGTTAGCCTCTAGAATGGAACCTAGGTAGGTGACCTCATCTTTCCTGGTGAGAACAACGTCACCCACTTTTATAGTGAAGTCATTGACTTTCTTAAGGTTGATGTGGGACCCAAACAGGATGGATTCCGTTTTACCCAAGTGTATGGATAGCTTGTTGTCAGCGAGCCAGGTGCAAGTTCTACAGAGTTCAGCACTGAGGATTTTCTCCACCTGTGACTTGTCCTTGCCGGATACCAGCAAGGTCGAGTCATCCGCAAACAAAAACAATTCACAAATAAAACCCGTTGAGCTAGACCTCCTGCTGTCGTACCGTCTCCTTCCCCCTTCGTCTTACGTAACAGTACCGGTACCAAAATGTATTTTGATACTTTTCTAAAAAAAGGGTACCACAAAAAATGTCATTATTGGCTTTATTTGAACAAAACATCTTAGTGTACATGAAACATATGTTTATTATTGTCATTTAGTCCTCAAATAAAATAGTGAACATACTAGACAACTTGTCTTTTAGTAATAAGTAAACAAACAAAGACTCCTAATTAGTCTGCTGACGTATGCATTAACATATTGTGTCATTTATACACCTATTATTTTGTACACATTATGAGGGACAAACTGCAAAAATGGATTATTAATCTACTTGTTCATTTGCTGTTAAAATCTGCTTATTTTCTGTTTCAACATTTTCTATCTACACTTTTGTTCAAATGTAATAATCACTTATTCTTCTCTTCTTTGATACTTTACATTAGTTTTGGATGATACCACACATTTAGGTATCGATCTGATACCAAGTAGTTACAGGATCATACATTGGTCATTTTCAAAGTCCTCATGTGTCCAGGGACGTATTTACTGACTTTATAAACATAATATACATTTACAAAAAAAAGGAAAAAAGATTTTGTGACGATAAAAAATATCGATGTAATCATAGTAGTATCGACTAGATACGCTCTTGTACTTGGTATCATTACAGTGGATGTCAGGTGTAGATCCACCCATGGCATTTGTTTACATTGTGACGGCGGTGAGATGTTGTATCCTCCTACGGTGTGTAGTGAAGCATGTTTAGCTATTCCTCATCCTCCAGTGATAATGCTACTTGTAAAAAATGTACTTTATTTGTCGCCATGGAGGCCAGGATTAGTGATTTAGAAGTAGCTGAAACACTGTGGATGTGTGTTAGCTGCGAGCTAGTTAGCCATGTCTTAAAGCAGCTCTTCCTGAGGGTGTTTCAGTGTTATAACTTCACCTTTATCTTGACTTTTTACACCAAAATGCGTCCATTCTCCCTTTTCTGTCTACACACTGTGTCTGCTTGTAAGTACTCTGTGTGTGTGTGCTGCCCAACAGCAGTAAAACCAGCAATGTCATGATTGACTATTTGCTTGATCAGTAACTTAACAAAGCTCCAAAGTTTTGGTTCACCTCCATCGTAGTTCACTAAGACGGGTCCTCCATTATATTTGTCATTAGGGCCTGGAATCTAGCTCTGCAAGACCTGGGATAGCTGAGTGGTTAACACTGTTGGCCACCAAGCAAGGGGTACTGGGTTCAAATCCCAGTAGGGAGTTAGTGTTTTGTTTCACTATCATTGTGATTTTGTGAGACAGGTTCTCAATTAAATATGTCATTGGGGCCCGAAATCTAGCTTCAAGAAGACCAAGAATAGCTTAGTGGTCAAAGCAGCTAGTGCCCAATCAAATGGGACTGGGTTCAAATCCCAGTCAGATCGTTTGGTGACTAGGGAAGATCCAGTCAGAGAAATTACTCTTTTATATCATAGTTTTGTAACATGTATTTAAAACAACAGAGTGCTCCTGTCACAGAAAGGATCTTTGACCTGCATTTTTCCACAGTACAGTGCTCCTGTCAAACAAGATCTTTGATTAGTGTTTTGTAACACCTCCACTCCACTGTATTATCCTGAATCAGATGCACCTGTGTGAGGTGGTTAGCTGCATAAAGACACCTGTCCAATCAGTAAGAGCCAAACATTCAGCATGGCTAAGAGCAAAGAGCTGTCCAAAGACACCAGAGACAAAATGGTACAACTCCACAAGGATGGAAAGGGCTACGGTAGTGATGGGTTGATGAGGCGTCATGAAGCGTTTCGACACATTGCAAAACTGTATTGATACTGTGTCACTAAATACTGACATCTGCTGGACATTAAAAATCCCTACAGGCAACATATGGACCGACTCAACTGACACTGAGTTTATGACCTAGTATATACAATAATATAAATCCAGAGGAGTCATGGGAGAAAGTGTTGTGGACAGTGTTTTATCACATCTCTATCATAGTTTACAGACACAGGTTCACCATTACATCTGGTCTTAAGAAAACCCAAGGTAGCTCAGTGGGTAACATCAATACTGTTAACCAAGGGGTACTGGGTTCAAGTCCCACTTACAGTTTTATATCATAGTTTACTGAGACAGGTTCTCAATTAAATGTTTCATTGGGGCCCGAAAACTTTCTTCTAGAAGACCAAAGATAGCTGAAGGGTTAAACAGCTACCTCCCAATCAAAGGGTTCTGGGTTCAATCCCAGTCAGGTCACTCTAAAACTAGTAAATATTGAGTCAGAGCAATTAATCTTTTAAATGAAAGTTTACTGAGACAGTTCTCAATTATATATGTCATTGGGGCCCGGAAATCTGGCAATTGTATGGCCGAGGATAGCTGAATGGTTAAACATCTAGCTCCCAACAAAGGGTTCATGGGTTCAATCCCAGTCCAAGGTCCAAGCAAGGGTGGGGAGTAGCGTTATGTGGGGGTGTATCACCTCCCCCACACAGAGTAAAGTCAAGTGGTAGCTGGTTAGTTAACTTATAGTTAAAAAGGTAAGTATGAGTAATAATAATAACAAATAGTCCAAAAGTCAAGGGTAACCTCGGGGGTTAGCTCCTCCTCCTTGCCGAGGCTAAAGTTGGCTGGGATGGGCGGGAATAGAAAGATAGATAATTAATTCATTGTGAGTGTTGACCAATCAGCTCTCCTGGTCTGACTAGTTGCAGTTGAGATAATTAAAAAAACAAACTGCAATTGATAAAATAAAAAAAATAAAAAATTGGATGATTAAAAAATAAGATTAAAAAAAACATGTCTGTCATGTAATTGCAATTGAGATAATTACAATTGAGTTAATTGAGATAATTGGAATGGAGATAATTAATTTTAATTATGTCAATTGAGATAATTAATTATCTCAATTAATTATGATAATTAATTATCTCAATTGACATAATTAATTATGATAATTAATTATCTCAATTGACATAATTAAAATTAATTATCTCCATTCCAATTATCTCAATTAATTATCTCAATTAATTATCTCAATTAACTCAATTGTAATTATCTCAATTGCAATTACATGACAGACATGTTTTTTTTAATCTTATTTTTTTATTATCCAATTTTTTTTATTTTTATTGTATCAATTGCAGTTTTTATTTATTTTATTATCTCAACTGCAATTAGTCAGACCAGGAGAGCTGATTGGTCAACACTCACAATGAATTAATTATCTATCTTTCTATTCCCGCCCATCCCAGCCAACTTTAGCCTCGGCAAGGAGGAGGAGCTAACCCCCGAGGTTACCCTTGACTTTTGGACTATAGACTATTTGTTATTATTATTACTCATACTTACCTTTTTAACTATAAGTTAATTAACCAGCTACCACTTGACTTTACTCTGTGTGGGGGAGGTGATACACCCCCACATAACGCTACTCCCCACCCTTGCTTGGACCTTGGACTGGGATTGAACCCATGAACCCTTTGTTGGGAGCTAGATGTTTAACCATTCAGCTATCCTCGGCCATACAATTACCAGATTTCCGGGCCCCAATGACATATATAATTGAGAACTGTCTCAGTAAACTTTCGTTTAAAAGACTAATTGCTCTGAGTGGATATTTAGTAGTTGTAGAGCGACCAGACTGGGATTGAACCCAGAACCCTTTGATTGTAAGCTAGCTGTTTAACCATTCAGCCATCCTTGCTCTTGTTGTTACCAGATTTCCGGGCCCCAATGACATATATAATTGAGAACTGTCTCAGTAAACTTTCATTTAAAAGACTAATTGCTCTGAGTGGGTATTTACTAGTTGTAGAGTGACCTGACTGGGATTGAACCCAGAACCCTTTGATTGGGAGGTAGCTGTTTAACCCTTCAGCTATCTTTGGTCTTCTAGAACAAAGTTTTCGGGCCCCAATGAAACATTTAATTGAGAACCTGTCTCAGTAAACTATGATATAAAACTGTAAGTGGGACTTGAACCCAGTACCCCTTGGTTAACAGTATTGATGTAACCCACTGAGCTACCTTGGGTTTTCTTAAGACCAGATGTAATGGTGAACCTGTGTCTGTAAACTATGATAGAGATGTGATAAAACACTGTCCACAACACTTTCTCCCATGACTCCTCTGGATCATCCAAATGGTCATTGGCAAACTTAAGACGGGCCTTAACATGTTCTGGTTTAAGCAGGGGAACCTTCCGTGCCATGCATGATTTCAAACCATGACGTTATTACCAACAGCGACCATGGAAACAGTGGTCCCAGCTCTTTTCAGGTCATTGACCAAGTCCTGCCGTGTAGTCCTGGGCTGATTCCTCACCTTTCTTAGCATCATTGAGACCCCACCAGGTGATATCTTGCATGGGGCTCCACTCCCATTGAGATTGACCGTCATGTTTAGCTTCTTCCATTTTCTAATGATTGCTCCAACAGTGGACCTTTTTTCACCAAGCTGCTTGGCAATTTCTCCGTAGCCCTTTCCATCCTTGTGGAGTTGTACCATTTTGTCTCTGGTGTCTTTGGACAGCTCTTTGCTCTTAGCCATGCTGAATGTTTGGCTCTTACTGATTGGACAGGTGTCTTTATGCAGCTAACCACCTCACACAGGTGCATCTGATTCAGGATAATACAGTGGAGTGCTCCTGTCACAGAACACTAATCAAAGATCTTGTTTGACGGGAGCACTGTACTGTGGAAAAATGCAGGTCAAAGATCCTTTCTAAGACAGGAGCACTCTGCTGTTTTAAAATACATGTTACAAAACACTAATCAAAGATCTTAATGGAGCTCCTGGTCTGACTAACTGCATTTGAGATAATAAAAAAGTTGAAATAATTGGATAATAAAAAAATATGATTAATAAAAACATGTCTAATTGCAATTGTGATAAAAAAAAATTAGATAATAAAAAACACAAATTTGTATAATTAATTATCTTAATAATTAATTATCAATACAATTATCTTTTAATTAAATTATTCCACTAGTTCTACTTCCTCCATTTTTCCCCCAATTATCTTTCTTGTATTTGGTTTATTAATTATCCAATTAGAATTGTTTCATCTATTTTATTATCTCAATTGCAATTAGTCAGACCAGGAGAGCTGATTGGTCAACACTCACAATGAATTAATTATCTATCTTTCTATTCCCACCCATCCCAGCATAGGAATTACTGATACACCCCCACATCGTCCGGCATCCCCACTTCTGCATACTTTGGCTTGGCAAGCCGATCGACCTGACAGGGATTGAACCCAGAACCCTTTGATTGAGAGATAGCTGTTTAACCATTCAGCTATCCTTGGTCTATCTTGTTACCAGATTTCGGGCCCCAATGACATATATAATTGAGAACCTTTAAACTATCATACAAAAGATTTATTCCTCTGACAAGATCTTTACCTGTTTCAGAGTGACCTGACTGGGATTTGGACCCAGAACCCTTTGATTGGGAGCTAGCTGCTTTAAACATTCAGCTATCCTTGGTATTCTTGAAGGCAGATTTCGGTCCCCAATGACATATTTAATTATATGTGATTTAGAACCTGTCTCAGTAAACTATGATATAAAAGAGTAATTTCTCTGACTGGATATTTCCTAGTCACCAAACGATCTGACTGGGATTTGAACCCAGTCCCATTTGATTGGGCACTAGCTGCTTTGACCACTAAGCTATTCTTGGTCTTCTTGAAGCTAGATTTCGGGCCCCAATGACATATTTAATTGAGAACCTGTCTCACAAAATCACAATGATAGTGAAACAAAACACTAACTCCCTACTGGGATTTGAACCCAGTACCCCTTGCTTGGTGGCCAACAGTGTTAACCACTCAGCTATCCCAGGTCTTGCAGAGCTAGATTCCAGGCCCTAATGACAAATATAATGGAGGACCCGTCTTAGTGAACTACGATGGAGGTGAACCAAAACTTTGGAGCTTTGTTAAGTTACTGATCAAGCAAATAGTCAATCATGACATTGCTGGTTTTACTGCTGTTGGGCAGCACACACACACAGAGTACTTACAAGCAGACACAGTGTGTAGACAGAAAAGGGAGAATGGACGCATTTTGGTGTAAAAAGTCAAGATAAAGGTGAAGTTATAACACTGAAACACCCTCAGGAAGAGCTGCTTTAAGACATGGCTAACTAGCTCGCAGCTAACACACATCCACAGTGTTTCAGCTACTTCTAAATCACTAATCCTGGCCTCCATGGCGACAAATAAAGTAAGTTTTTTACAAGTAGCATTATCACTGGAGGATGAGGAATAGCTAAACATGCTTCACTACACACCGTAGGAGGATACAATATCTCACCGCCGTCACAATGTAAACAAATGCCATGGGTGGATCTACACCTGACATCTACTGTAATGATACCAAGTACAAGAGCGTATCTAGTCGATACTACTATGATTACATCGATATTTTTTATCGTCACAAAATCTTTTTTCCTTCTTTTAAAATGTATATTATGTTTATAAAGTCAGTAAATATGTCCCTGGACACATGAGGACTTTGAAAATGACCAATGTATGATCCTGTAACTACTTGGTATCAGATCGATACCTAAATGTGTGGTATCATCCAAAACTAATGTAAAGTATCAAAGAAGAGAAGAATAAGTGATTATTACATTTGAACAAAAGTGTAGATAGAAAATGTTGAAACAGAAAATAAGCAGATTTTAACAGCAAATGAACAAGTAGATTAATAATCAATTTTTGCAGTTTGTCCCTGATAATGTGTACAAAATAATAGGTGTATAAATGACACAATATGTTAATGCATACGTCAGCAGACTAATTAGGAGTCTTTGTTTGTTTACTTATTACTAAAAGACAAGTTGTCTAGTATGTTCACTATTTTATTTGAGGACTAAATGACAATAATAAACATATGTTTCATGTACACTAAGATGTTTTGTTCAAATAAAGCCAATAATGCAATTTTTTTGGTACCCTTTTTTTAGAAAAGTATCAAAATACATTTTGGTACCGGTACTGTTACGTAAGACGAAGGGGGAAGGAGACGGTACGACAGCAGGAGGTCTAGCTCAACGGGTTTTATTTGAGCTTGATGATTACGTAGGGTGTGTATGCTACTATGTGTGTGGATGCAGGGCTATGTGTAGAAGTTAACCAAATATAAGTTACCAGAGGTTATTGTAAGTGTGTGTTGGTTGTGGCAGCAAAGAAGTCCAGAGGGGCGAAGCAAAAGAGGTTCGTGATCCGAGCGAGGTCCGTGGGGGCAGGAGAGAGGCGTCCAGAAGTCCAGGTCCGAGTGCGGAGGTGGAGGAAGGCAGTCAGAGTCCAGGGGGAAGATCGGCAGGTGAGGCGCACGGCTCACTGCGGAGACACGGAGGTACTGTGGGAACAGGAGATGACATTTTTAGGTTATGTAGGGACTCCTGATGACGTTTTGAGACATCTCCTACAACTACAGCACCAGAATTGTGCTGCTGAAGCAAGTCTGTTTTTTGAATTTTTTTTTCTAAAAAAAAAGTTTTCCCAAAAAAAGCATCTTATGCCATTTTTAGGTTTTGTAGGGACTCCTGATGACGTTTTGAGACATCTCCTACAACTACAGCACCAGAATTGTGCTGCTGAATCAAGTCCGTTTTTTGGAATTTTTACGACAGGGTCCCCCCTTACGACATTTTAGCAAAAAATGTTTTTCGTAAAAAATGCATTTTCTTACATTTACGGGTTTAGTCGGGACTCCTGATGACGTTTTGAGACATCTCCTACAACTACAGCACCAGAATTGTGCTGCTGAAGCAAGTCTGTTTTTTGAATTTTTTTTTCTAAAAAAAAAGTTTTCCCAAAAAAAGCATCTTATGCCATTTTTAGGTTTTGTAGGGACTCCTGATGACGTTTTGAGACATCTCCTACAACTACAGCACCAGAATTGTGCTGCTGAATCAAGTCCGTTTTTTGGAATTTTTACGACAGGGTCCCCCCTTACGACATTTTAGCAAAAAATGTTTTTCGTAAAAAATGCATTTTCTTACATTTACGGGTTTAGTCGGGACTCCTGATGACGTTTTGAGACATCTCCTACAACTACAGCACCATAATTGTGCTGCTCAAACAAGTCCGTTTTTTGAATTTTTTTTTGTAAAAAAAAAGTTTTCCCAAAAAAAGCATTTTATGCCATTTTTAGGTTTTGTAGGGACTCCTGATGACGTTTTGAGACATCTCCTACAACTACAGCACCAGAATTGTACTGCTGAAGCAAGTCCGTTTTTTGGCATTTTTACGACAGGGTCCCCCCTTACGACATTTTAGCAAAAAATGTTTTTCTTAAAAAATGCATTTTCTTACATTTACGGGTTTAGTCGGGACTCCTGATGACGTTTTGAGACATCTCCTACAACTACAGCACCAGAATTGTGCTGCTGAAGCAAGTCCGTTTTTTGGCATTTTCACGACAGGGTCCCCCCTTAAAACATTTTAGCAAAAAATGTTTTTCTTAAAAAATGCATTTTCTTACATTTTCTTACATTTACGGGTTTAGTCGGGACTCCTGATGACGTTTTGAGACATCTCCTACAACTACAGCACCAGAATTGTGCTGCTCAAACAAGTCCGTTTTTTGGAATTTTTACGACAGGGACATTTTAGCAAAAAATGTTTTTCGTAAAAAATGCATTTTCTTACATTTTCTTACATTTACGGGTTTAGTCGGGACTCCTGATGACGTTTTGAGACATCTCCTACAACTACAGCACCAGAATTGTACTGCCGAAGCAAGTCCGTTTTTTGGCATTTTTACGACAGGGTCCCCCCTTACGACATTTTAGCAAAAAATGTTTTTCTTAAAAAATGCATTTTCTTACATTTTCTTACATTTACGGGTTTAGTCGGGACTCCTGATGACGTTTTGAGACATCTCCTACAACTACAGCACCAGAATTGTGCTGCTGAAGCAAGTCTGTTTTTTGAAAAAAAATTAAAAAAAAAAAAGTTTTCCCAAAAAAAGCATTTTATGCCATTTTTAGGTTTTGTAGGGACTCCTGATGACGTTTTGAGACATCTCCTACAACTACAGCACCAGAATTGTACTGCCGAAGCAAGTCCGTTTTTTGGCATTTTTACGACAGGGTCCCCCCTTACGACATTTTAGCAAAAAATGTTTTTCTTAAAAAATGCATTTTCTTACATTTTCTTACATTTACGGGTTTAGTCGGGACTCCTGATGACGTTTTGAGACATCTCCTACAACTACAGCACCAGAATTGTGCTGCTGAAGCAAGTCTGTTTTTTGAAAAAAAATTAAAAAAAAAAAAGTTTTCCCAAAAAAAGCATTTTATGCCATTTTTAGGTTTTGTAGGGACTCCTGATGACGTTTTGAGACATCTCCTACAACTACAGCACCAGAATTGTGCTGCTGAATCAAGTCCGTTTTTTGGCATTTTTACGACAGGGTCCCCCCTTACGACATTTTAGCAAAAAATGTTTTTCTTAAAAAATGCATTTTCTTACATTTTCTTACATTTACTGGTTTAGTCGGGACTCCTGATGACGTTTTGAGACATCTCCTACAACTACAGCACCAGAATTGTACTGCTGAAGCAAGTCCGTTTTTTGGCATTTTTACGACAGGGTCCCCCCTTACGACATTTTAGCAAAAAATGTTTTTCTTAAAAAATGCATTTTCTTACATTTTCTTACATTTACGGGTTTAGTCGGGACTCCTGATGACGTTTTGAGACATCTCCTCCAACTACAGCACCAGAATTGTGCTGCTCAAACAAGTCCGTTTTTTGAATTTTTTTTTGTAAAAAAAAAGTTTTCCCAAAAAAAGCATTTTATGCCATTTTTAGGTTTTGTAGGGACTCCTGATGACGTTTTAAGACATCTCCTACAACTACAGCACCAGAATTGTACTGCCGAAGCAAGTCCGTTTTTTGGCATTTTTACGACAGGGTCCCCCCTTACGACATTTTAGCAAAAAATGTTTTTCTTAAAAAATGCATTTTCTTACATTTTCTTACATTTACGGGTTTAGTCGGGACTCCTGATGACGTTTTGAGACATCTCCTACAACTACAGCACCAGAATTGTGCTGCTGAAGCAAGTCTGTTTTTTGAAAAAAAATTAAAAAAAAAAAAGTTTTCCCAAAAAAAGCATTTTATGCCATTTTTAGGTTTTGTAGGGACTCCTGATGACGTTTTGAGACATCTCCTACAACTACAGCACCAGAATTGTACTGCCGAAGCAAGTCCGTTTTTTGGCATTTTTACGACAGGGTCCCCCCTTACGACATTTTAGCAAAAAATGTTTTTCTTAAAAAATGCATTTTCTTACATTTTCTTACATTTACGGGTTTAGTCGGGACTCCTGATGACGTTTTGAGACATATCCTACAACTACAGCACCAGAATTGTGCTGCTCAAACAAGTCCGTTTTTTGAATTTTTTTTTATAAAAAAAAAGTTTTCCCAAAAAAAGCATTTTATGCCATTTTTAGGTTTTGTAGGGACTCCTGATGACGTTTTGAGACATCTCCTACAACTACAGCACCAGAATTGTGCTGCTGAATCAAGTCCGTTTTTTGGCATTTTTACGACAGGGTCCCCCCTTACGACATTTTAGCAAAAAATGTTTTTCTTAAAAAATGCATTTTCTTACATTTTCTTACATTTTCTTACATTTACGGGTTTAGTCGGGACTCCTGATGACGTTTTGAGACATCTCCTACAACTACAGCACCAGAATTGTGCTGCTGAAGCAAGTCCGTTTTTTGAAATTTTTTTTGTAAAAAAAAAGTTTTCCCAAAAAAAGCATTTTATGCCATTTTTAGGTTTTGTATGGACTCCTGATGACGTTTTGAGACATCTCCTACAACTACAGCACCAGAATTGTGCTGCTGAATCAAGTCCGTTTTTTGGCATTTTTACGACAGGGTCCCCCCTTACGACATTTTAGCAAAAAATGTTTTTCTTAAAAAATGCATTTTCTTACATTTTCTTTCATTTACGGGTTTAGTCGGGACTCCTGATGACGTTTTGAGACATCTCCTACAACTACAGCACCAGAATTGTGCTGCTCAAACAAGTCCGTTTTTTGAATTTTTTTTTGTAAAAAAAAAGTTTTCCCAAAAAAAGCATTTTATGCCATTTTTAGGTTTTGTAGGGACTCCTGATGACGTTTTGAGACATCTCCTACAACTACAGCACCAGAATTGTACTGCTGAAGCAAGTCCGTTTTTTGGCATTTTTACGACAGGGTCCCCCCTTACGACATTTTAGCAAAAAATGTTTTTCTTAAAAAATGCATTTTCTTACATTGACGGGTTTAGTCGGGACTCCTGATGACGTTTTGAGACATCTCCTACAACTACAGCACCAGAATTGTGCTGCTCAAACAAGTCCGTTTTTTGAATTTTTTTTTGTAAAAAAAAAGTTTTCCCAAAAAAAGCATTTTATGCCATTTTTAGGTTTTGTAGGGACTCCTGATGACGTTTTAAGACATCTCCTACAACTACAGCACCAGAATTGTGCTGCTGAATCAAGTCCGTTTTTTGGAATTTTTACGACAGGGTCCCCCCTTACGACATTTTAGCAAAAAATGTTTTTCTTAAAAAATGCATTTTCTTACATTTTCTTACATTTACGGGTTTAGTCGGGACTCCTGATGACGTTTTGAGACATCTCCTACAACTACAGCACCAGAATTGTGCTGCTCAAACAAGTCCGTTTTTTGAATTTTTTTTTGTAAAAAAAAAGTTTTCCCAAAAAAAGCATTTTATGCCATTTTTAGGTTTTGTAGGGACTCCTGATGACGTTTTGAGACATCTCCTACAACTACAGCACCAGAATTGTACTGCTGAAGCAAGTCCGTTTTTTGGCATTTTTACGACAGGGTCCCCCTTACGACATTTTAGCAAAAAATGTTTTTCTTAAAAAATGCATTTTCTTACATTTTCTTACATTTACGGGTTTAGTCGGGACTCCTGATGACGTTTTGAGACATCTCCTACAACTACAGCACCAGAATTGTACTGCTGAAGCAAGTCCGTTTTTTGGCATTTTTACGACAGGGTCCCCCTTACGACATTTTAGCAAAAAATGTTTTTCTTAAAAAATGCATTTTCTTACATTTTCTTACATTTACGGGTTTAGTCGGGACTCCTGATGACGTTTTGAGACATCTCCTACAACTACAGCACCAGAATTGTGCTGCTCAAACAAGTCCGTTTTTTGAAATTTTTTTTGTAAAAAATTTTTTTCCCAAAAAAAGCATTTTATGCCATTTTTAGGTTTTGTAGGGACTCCTGATGACGTTTTGAGACATCTCCTACAACTACAGCACCAGAATTGTACTGCTGAAGCAAGTCCGTTTTTTGGCATTTTTACGACAGGGTCCCCCCTTACGACATTTTAGCAAAAAATGTTTTTCTTAAAAAATGCATTTTCTTACATTTACGGGTTTAGTCGGGACTCCTGATGACGTTTTGAGACATCTCCTACAACTACAGCACCAGAATTGTGCTGCTCAAACAAGTCCGTTTTTTGAAATTTTTTTTGTAAAAAAAAAGTTTTCCCAAAAAAAGCATTTTATGCCATTTTTAGGTTTTGTAGGGACTCCTGATGACGTTTTGAGACATCTCCTACAACTACAGCACCAGAATTGTACTGCTGAATCAAGTCCGTTTTTTGGCATTTTTACGACAGGGTCCCCCCTTACGACATTTTAGCAAAAAATGTTTTTCTTAAAAAATGCATTTTCTTACATTTTCTTACATTTACGGGTTTAGTCGGGACTCCTGATGACGTTTTGAGACATCTCCTACAACTACAGCACCAGAATTGTGCTGCTCAAACAGGTCCGTTTTTTGAATTTTTTTTTGTAAAAAAAAAGTTTTCCCAAAAAAAGCATTTTATGCCATTTTTAGGTTTTGTAGGGACTCCTGATGACGTTTTGAGACATCTCCTACAACTACAGCACCAGAATTGTACTGCCGAAGCAAGTCCGTTTTTTGGCATTTTTACGACAGGGTCCCCCCTTACGACATTTTAGCAAAAAATGTTTTTCTTAAAAAATGCATTTTCTTACATTTTCTTACATTTACGGGTTTAGTCGGGACTCCTGATGACGTTTTGAGACATCTCCTACAACTACAGCACCAGAATTGTGCTGCTGAATCAAGTCCGTTTTTTGGCATTTTTACGACAGGGCCCTTACGACATTTTAGCAAAAAATGTTTTTCTTAAAAAATGCATTTTCTTACATTTTCTTACATTTACGGGTTTAGTCGGGACTCCTGATGACGTTTTGAGACATCTCCTACAACTACAGCACCAGAATTGTGCTGCTCAAACAAGTCCGTTTTTTGAATTTTTTTTTGTAAAAAAAAAGTTTTCCCAAAAAAAGCATTTTATGCCATTTTTAGGTTTTGTAGGGACTCCTGATGACGTTTTGAGACATCTCCTACAACTACAGCACCAGAATTGTACTGCTGAAGCAAGTCCGTTTTTTGGCATTTTTACGACAGGGTCCCCCCTTACGACATTTTAGCAAAAAATGTTTTTCTTAAAAAATGCATTTTCTTACATTTTCTTACATTTACGGGTTTAGTCGGGACTCCTGATGACGTTTTGAGACATCTCCTACAACTACAGCACCAGAATTGTGCTGCTCAAACAAGTCCGTTTTTTGAATTTTTTTTTGTAAAAAAAAAGTTTTCCCAAAAAAAGCATTTTATGCCATTTTTAGGTTTTGTAGGGACTCCTGATGACGTTTTGAGACATCTCCTACAACTACAGCACCAGAATTGTACTGCCGAAGCAAGTCCGTTTTTTGGCATTTTTACGACAGGGTCCCCCCTTACGACATTTTAGCAAAAAATGTTTTTCTTAAAAAATGCATTTTCTTACATTTTCTTACATTTACGGGTTTAGTCGGGACTCCTGATGACGTTTTGAGACATCTCCTACAACTACAGCACCAGAATTGTGCTGCTCAAACAAGTCCGTTTTTTGAATTTTTTTTTGTAAAAAAAAAGTTTTCCCAAAAAAAGCATTTTATGCCATTTTTAGGTTTTGTAGGGACTCCTGATGACGTTTTGAGACATCTCCTACAACTACAGCACCAGAATTGTACTGCTGAAGCAAGTCCGTTTTTTGGCATTTTTACGACAGGGTCCCCCCTTACGACATTTTAGCAAAAAATGTTTTTCTTAAAAAATGCATTTTCTTACATTTTCTTACATTTACGGGTTTAGTCGGGACTCCTGATGACGTTTTGAGACATCTCCTACAACTACAGCACCAGAATTGTGCTGCTGAATCAAGTCCGTTTTTTGGCATTTTTACGACAGGGTCCCCCCTTACGACATTTTAGCAAAAAATGTTTTTCTTAAAAAATGCATTTTCTTACATTTTCTTACATTTACGGATTTAGTCGGGACTCCTGATGACGTTTTGAGACATCTCCTACAACTACAGCACCAGAATTGTGCTGCTCAAACAAGTCCGTTTTTTGAAAATTTTTTTGTAAAAAAAAAGTTTTCCCAAAAAAAGCATTTTATGCCATTTTTAGGTTTTGTAGGGACTCCTGATGACGTTTTGAGACATCTCCTACAACTACAGCACCAGAATTGTACTGCCGAAGCAAGTCCGTTTTTTGGCATTTTTACGACAGGGTCCCCCCTTACGACATTTTAGCAAAAAATGTTTTTCTTAAAAAATGCATTTTCTTACATTTTCTTACATTTACGGGTTTAGTCGGGACTCCTGATGACGTTTTGAGACATCTCCTACAACTACAGCACCAGAATTGTGCTGCTCAAACAAGTCCGTTTTTTGAATTTTTTTTTGTAAAAAAAAAGTTTTCCCAAAAAAAGCATTTTATGCCATTTTTAGGTTTTGTAGGGACTCCTGATGACGTTTTGAGACATCTCCTACAACTACAGCACCAGAATTGTACTGCCGAAGCAAGTCCGTTTTTTGGCATTTTTACGACAGGGTCCCCCCTTACGACATTTTAGCAAAAAATGTTTTTCTTAAAAAATGCATTTTCTTACATTTTCTTACATTTACGGGTTTAGTCGGGACTCCTGATGACGTTTTGAGACATCTCCTACAACTACAGCACCAGAATTGTGCTGCTCAAACAAGTCCGTTTTTTGAATTTTTTTTGGTAAAAAAAAAGTTTTCCCAAAAAAAGCATTTTATGCCATTTTTAGGTTTTGTAGGGACTCCTGATGACGTTTTGAGACATCTCCTACAACTACAGCACCAGAATTGTACTGCTGAAGCAAGTCCGTTTTTTGGCATTTTTACGACAGGGTCCCCCCTTACGACATTTTAGCAAAAAATGTTTTTCTTAAAAAATGCATTTTCTTACATTTTCTTACATTTACGGGTTTAGTCGGGACTCCTGATGACGTTTTGAGACATCTCCTACAACTACAGCACCAGAATTGTGCTGCTCAAACAAGTCCGTTTTTTGAAATTTTTTTTGTAAAAAAAAAGTTTTCCCAAAAAAAGCATTTTATGCCATTTTTAGGTTTTGTAGGGACTCCTGATGACGTTTTGAGACATCTCCTACAACTACAGCACCAGAATTGTGCTGCTCAAACAAGTCCGTTTTTTGAAATTTTTTTTGTAAAAAAAAAGTTTTCCCAAAAAAAGCATTTTATGCCATTTTTAGGTTTTGTAGGGACTCCTGATGACGTTTTGAGACATCTCCTACAACTACAGCACCAGAATTGTACTGCCGAAGCAAGTCCGTTTTTTGGCATTTTTACGACAGGGTCCCCCCTTACGACATTTTAGCAAAAAATGTTTTTCTTAAAAAATGCATTTTCTTACATTTTCTTACATTTACGGGTTTAGTCGGGACTCCTGATGACGTTTTGAGACATCTCCTACAACTACAGCACCAGAATTGTGCTGCTGAATCAAGTCCGTTTTTTGGCATTTTTACGACAGGGTCCCCCCTTACGACATTTTAGCAAAAAATGTTTTTCTTAAAAAATGCATTTTCTTACATTTTCTTACATTTACGGGTTTAGTCGGGACTCCTGATGACGTTTTGAGACATCTCCTACAACTACAGCACCAGAATTGTGCTAATCAAACAAGTCCGTTTTTTGAATTTTTTTTTGTAAAAAAAAAGTTTTCCCAAAAAAAGCATTTTATGCCATTTTTAGGTTTTGTAGGGACTCCTGATGACGTTTTAAGACATCTCCTACAACTACAGCACCAGAATTGTGCTGCTGAATCAAGTCCGTTTTTTGGAATTTTTACGACAGGGTCCCCCCTTACGACATTTTAGCAAAAAATGTTTTTCTTAAAAAATGCATTTTCTTACATTTTCTTACATTTACGGGTTTAGTCGGGACTCCTGATGACGTTTTGAGACATCTCCTACAACTACAGCACCAGAATTGTGCTGCTCAAACAAGTCCGTTTTTTGAATTTTTTTTTGTAAAAAAAAAGTTTTCCCAAAAAAAGCATTTTATGCCATTTTTAGGTTTTGTAGGGACTCCTGATGACGTTTTGAGACATCTCCTACAACTACAGCACCAGAATTGTACTGCTGAAGCAAGTCCGTTTTTTGGCATTTTTACGACAGGGTCCCCCCTTACGACATTTTAGCAAAAAATGTTTTTCTTAAAAAATGCATTTTCTTACATTTTCTTACATTTACGGGTTTAGTCGGGACTCCTGATGACGTTTTGAGACATCTCCTACAACTACAGCACCAGAATTGTACTGCTGAAGCAAGTCCGTTTTTTGGCATTTTTACGACAGGGTCCCTTACGACATTTTAGCAAAAAATGTTTTTCTTAAAAAATGCATTTTCTTACATTTACGGGTTTAGTCGGGACTCCTGATGACGTTTTGAGACATCTCCTACAACTACAGCACCAGAATTGTGCTGCTCAAACAAGTCCGTTTTTTGAATTTTTTTTTGTAAAAAAAAAGTTTTCCCAAAAAAAGCATTTTATGCCATTTTTAGGTTTTGTAGGGACTCCTGATGACGTTTTGAGACATCTCCTACAACTACAGCACCAGAATTGTACTGCTGAAGCAAGTCCGTTTTTTGGCATTTTTACGACAGGGTCCCCCCTTACGACATTTTAGCAAAAAATGTTTTTCTTAAAAAATGCATTTTCTTACATTTTCTTACATTTACGGGTTTAGTCGGGACTCCTGATGACGTTTTGAGACATCTCCTACAACTACAGCACCAGAATTGTGCTGCTCAAACAAGTCCGTTTTTTGAATTTTTTTTTGTAAAAAAAAAGTTTTCCCAAAAAAAGCATTTTATGCCATTTTTAGGTTTTGTAGGGACTCCTGATGACGTTTTGAGACATCTCCTACAACTACAGCACCAGAATTGTGCTGCTGAATCAAGTCCGTTTTTTGGCATTTTTACGACAGGGTCCCCCCTTACGACATTTTAGCAAAAAATGTTTTTCTTAAAAAATGCATTTTCTTACATTTTCTTACATTTACGGGTTTAGTCGGGACTCCTGATGACGTTTTGAGACATCTCCTACAACTACAGCACCAGAATTGTGCTGCTCAAACAAGTCCGTTTTTTGAAATTTTTTTTGTAAAAAAAAAGTTTTCCCAAAAAAAGCATTTTATGCCATTTTTAGGTTTTGTAGGGACTTCTGATGACGTTTTGAGACATCTCCTACAACTACAGCACCAGAATTGTGCTGCTGAATCAAGTCCGTTTTTTGGAATTTTTACGACAGGGTCCCCCCTTACGACATTTTAGCAAAAAATGTTTTTCTTAAAAAATGCATTTTCTTACATTTACGGGTTTAGTCGGGACTCCTGATGATGTTTTGAGACATCTACAACTACAGCACCAGAATTGTGCTGCTGAAGCAAGTCTGTTTTTTGAATTTTTTTTTGTAAAAAAAAAGTTTTCCCAAAAAAAGCATTTTATGCCATTTTTAGGTTTTGTAGGGACTCCTGATGACGTTTTGAGACATCTCCTACAACTACAGCACCAGAATTGTGCTGCTGAATCAAGTCCGTTTTTTGGCATTTTTACGACAGGGTCCCCCCTTACGACATTTTAGCAAAAAATGTTTTTCTTAAAAAATGCATTTTCTTACATTTTCTTACATTTACGGGTTTAGTCGGGACTCCTGATGACGTTTTGAGACATCTCCTACAACTACAGCACCAGAATTGTGCTGCTCAAACAAGTCCGTTTTTTGAATTTTTTTTGGTAAAAAAAAAGTTTTCCCAAAAAAAGCATTTTATGCCATTTTTAGGTTTTGTAGGGACTCCTGATGACGTTTTGAGACATCTCCTACAACTACAGCACCAGAATTGTGCTGCTCAAACAAGTCCGTTTTTTGAATTTTTTTTTGTAAAAAAAAAGTTTTCCCAAAAAAAGCATTTTATGCCATTTTTAGGTTTTGTAGGGACTCCTGATGACGTTTTGAGACATCTCCTACAACTACAGCACCAGAATTGTACTGCTGAAGCAAGTCCGTTTTTTGGCATTTTTACGACAGGGTCCCCCCTTACGACATTTTAGCAAAAAATGTTTTTCTTAAAAAATGCATTTTCTTACATTTACGGGTTTAGTCGGGACTCCTGATGACGTTTTGAGACATCTCCTACAACTACAGCACCAGAATTGTGCTGCTGAAGCAAGTCTGTTTTTTGAATTTTTTTTTGTAAAAAAAAAGTTTTCCCAAAAAAAGCATTTTATGCCATTTTTAGGTTTTGTAGGGACTCCTGATGACGTTTTGAGACATCTCCTACAACTACAGCACCAGAATTGTACTGCTGAAGCAAGTCCGTTTTTTGGCATTTTTACGACATTTTCGACATTTTAGCAAAAAATGTTTTTCGTAAAAAATGCATTTTCTTACATTTTCTTACATTTACGGGTTTAGTCGGGACTCCTGATGACGTTTTGAGACATCTCCTACAACTACAGCACCAGAATTGTGCTGCTGAAGCAAGTTTGTTTTTTGAATTTTTTTTTGTAAAAAAAAAAGTTTTCCCATAAAAAGCATTTTATGCCATTTTTAGGTTTTGTAGGGACTCCTGATGACGTTTTGAGACATCTCCTACAACTACAGCACCAGAATTGTACTGCTGAAGCAAGTCCGTTTTTTGGCATTTTTACGACAGGGTCCCCCCTTACGACATTTTAGCAAAAAATGTTTTTCGTAAAAAATGCATTTTCTTACATTTTCTTACATTTACGGGTTTAGTCGGGACTCCTGATGACGTTTTGAGACATCTCCTACAACTACAGCACCAGAATTGTGCTGCTCAAACAAGTCCGTTTTTTGAATTTTTTTTGGTAAAAAAAAAGTTTTCCCAAAAAAAGCATTTTATGCCATTTTTAGGTTTTGTAGGGACTCCTGATGACGTTTT
The DNA here is from genome assembly GCF_033978785.1 of Entelurus aequoreus. Lineage (NCBI taxonomy): Eukaryota > Metazoa > Chordata > Actinopteri > Syngnathiformes > Syngnathidae > Entelurus > Entelurus aequoreus. The sequence continues at coordinate 3,579,885 of NC_084758.1, forward strand.
GAGACATCTCCTACAACTACAGCACCAGAATTGTACTGCTGAAGCAAGTCCGTTTTTTGGCATTTTTACGACAGGGTCCCCCCTTACGACATTTTAGCAAAAAATGTTTTTCTTAAAAAATGCATTTTCTTACATTTTCTTACATTTACGGGTTTAGTCGGGACTCCTGATGACGTTTTGAGACATCTCCTACAACTACAGCCCAGAATTGTGCTGCTCAAACAAGTCCGTTTTTTGAATTTTTTTTTGTAAAAAAAAAGTTTTCCCAAAAAAAGCATTTTATGCCATTTTTAGGTTTTGTAGGGACTCCTGATGACGTTTTGAGACATCTCCTACAACTACAGCACCAGAATTGTGCTGCTCAAACAAGTCCGTTTTTTGAATTTTTTTTTGTAAAAAAAAAGTTTTCCCAAAAAAAGCATTTTATGCCATTTTTAGGTTTTGTAGGGACTCCTGATGACGTTTTGAGACATCTCCTACAACTACAGCACCAGAATTGTACTGCTGAAGCAAGTCCGTTTTTTGGCATTTTTACGACAGGGTCCCCCCTTACGACATTTTAGCAAAAAATGTTTTTCTTAAAAAATGCATTTTCTTACATTTACGGGTTTAGTCGGGACTCCTGATGACGTTTTGAGACATCTCCTACAACTACAGCACCAGAATTGTGCTGCTGAAGCAAGTCTGTTTTTTGAATTTTTTTTTGTAAAAAAAAAGTTTTCCCAAAAAAAGCATTTTATGCCATTTTTAGGTTTTGTAGGGACTCCTGATGACGTTTTGAGACATCTCCTACAACTACAGCACCAGAATTGTACTGCTGAAGCAAGTCCGTTTTTTGGCATTTTTACGACATTTTCGACATTTTAGCAAAAAATGTTTTTCGTAAAAAATGCATTTTCTTACATTTTCTTACATTTACGGGTTTAGTCGGGACTCCTGATGACGTTTTGAGACATCTCCTACAACTACAGCACCAGAATTGTGCTGCTCAAACAAGTCCGTTTTTTGAATTTTTTTTTGTAAAAAAAAAGTTTTCCCAAAAAAAGCATTTTATGCCATTTTTAGGTTTTGTAGGGACTCCTGATGACGTTTTGAGACATCTCCTACAACTACAGCACCAGAATTGTGCTGCTCAAACAAGTCCGTTTTTTGAATTTTTTTTTGTAAAAAAAAAGTTTTCCCAAAAAAAGCATTTTATGCCATTTTTAGGTTTTGTAGGGACTCCTGATGACGTTTTAAGACATCTCCTACAACTACAGCACCAGAATTGTACTGCTGAAGCAAGTCCGTTTTTTGGCATTTTTACGACAGGGTCCCCCCTTACGACATTTTAGCAAAAAATGTTTTTCTTAAAAAATGCATTTTCTTACATTTACGGGTTTAGTCGGGACTCCTGATGACGTTTTGAGACATCTCCTACAACTACAGCACCAGAATTGTGCTGCTGAATCAAGTCCGTTTTTTGGCATTTTTACGACAGGGTCCCCCCTTACGACATTTTAGCAAAAAATGTTTTTCTTAAAAAATGCATTTTCTTACATTTTCTTACATTTACGGGTTTAGTCGGGACTCCTGATGACGTTTTGAGACATCTCCTACAACTACAGCACCAGAATTGTGCTGCTGAAGCAAGTCCGTTTTTTGAAATTTTTTTTGTAAAAAAAAAGTTTTCCCAAAAAAAGCATTTTATGCCATTTTTAGGTTTTGTAGGGACTCCTGATGACGTTTTGAGACATCTCCTACAACTACAGCACCAGAATTGTGCTGCTGAATCAAGTCCGTTTTTTGGAATTTTTACGACAGGGTCCCCCCTTACGACATTTTAGCAAAAAATGTTTTTCTTAAAAAATGCATTTTCTTACATTTTCTTACATTTACAGGTTTAGTCGGGACTCCTGATGACGTTTTGAGACATCTCCTACAACTACAGCACCAGAATTGTGCTGTCAAACAAGTCCGTTTTTTGAATTTTTTTTTGTAAAAAAAAAGTTTTCCCAAAAAAAGCATTTTATGCCATTTTTAGGTTTTGTAGGGACTCCTGATGACGTTTTGAGACATCTCCTACAACTACAGCACCAGAATTGTACTGCTGAAGCAAGTCCGTTTTTTGGCATTTTTACGACAGGGTCCCCCCTTACGACATTTTAGCAGAAAATGTTTTTCTTAAAAAATGCATTTTCTTACATTTACGGGTTTAGTCGGGACTCCTGATGACGTTTTGAGACATCTCCTACAACTACAGCACCAGAATTGTGCTGCTGAAGCAAGTCTGTTTTTTGAATTTTTTTTTGTAAAAAAAAAGTTTTCCCAAAAAAAGCATTTTATGCCATTTTTAGGTTTTGTAGGGACTCCTGATGACGTTTTGAGACATCTCCTACAACTACAGCACCAGAATTGTACTGCTGAAGCAAGTCCGTTTTTTGGAATTTTTACGACAGGGTCCCCCCTTACGACATTTTAGCAAAAAATGTTTTTCTTAAAAAATGCATTTTCTTACATTTTCTTACATTTACGGGTTTAGTCGGGACTCCTGATGACGTTTTGAGACATCTCCTACAACTACAGCACCAGAATTGTGCTGCTCAAACAAGTCCGTTTTTTGAATTTTTTTTTGTAAAAAAAAGTTTTCCCAAAAAAAGCATTTTATGCCATTTTTAGGTTTTGTAGGGTCTCCTGATGACGTTTTGAGACATCTCCTACAACTACAGCACCAGAATTGTACTGCTGAAGCAAGTCCGTTTTTTGGCATTTTTACGACAGGGTCCCCCCTTACGACATTTTAGCAGAAAATGTTTTTCTTAAAAAATGCATTTTCTTACATTTACGGGTTTAGTCGGGACTCCTGATGACGTTTTGAGACATCTCCTACAACTACAGCACCAGAATTGTGCTGCTGAAGCAAGTCTGTTTTTTGAATTTTTTTTTGTAAAAAAAAAGTTTTCCCAAAAAAAGCATTTTATGCCATTTTTAGGTTTTGTAGGGACTCCTGATGACGTTTTGAGACATCTCCTACAACTACAGCACCAGAATTGTACTGCTGAAGCAAGTCCGTTTTTTGGAATTTTTACGACAGGGTCCCCCCTTACGACATTTTAGCAAAAAATGTTTTTCTTAAAAAATGCATTTTCTTACATTTTCTTACATTTACGGGTTTAGTCGGGACTCCTGATGACGTTTTGAGACATCTCCTACAACTACAGCACCAGAATTGTGCTGCTCAAACAAGTCCGTTTTTTGAATTTTTTTTTGTAAAAAAAAGTTTTCCCAAAAAAAGCATTTTATGCCATTTTTAGGTTTTGTAGGGTCTCCTGATGACGTTTTGAGACATCTCCTACAACTACAGCACCAGAATTGTACTGCTGAAGCAAGTCCGTTTTTTGGCATTTTTACGACAGGGTCCCCCCTTACGACATTTTAGCAAAAAATGTTTTTCTTAAAAAATGCATTTTCTTACATTTTCTTACATTTACGGGTTTAGTCGGGACTCCTGATGACGTTTTGAGACATCTCCTACAACTACAGCACCAGAATTGTGCTGCTGAAGCAAGTCTGTTTTTTGAAATTTTTTTTGTAAAAAAAAAGTTTTCCCAAAAAAAGCATTTTATGCCATTTTTAGGTTTTGTAGGGACTCCTGATGACGTTTTGAGACATCTCCTACAACTACAGCACCAGAATTGTGCTGCTGAATCAAGTCCGTTTTTTGGCATTTTTACGACAGGGTCCCCCCTTACGACATTTTAGCAAAAAATGTTTTTCTTAAAAAATGCATTTTCTTACATTTTCTTACATTTACGGGTTTAGTCGGGACTCCTGATGACGTTTTGAGACATCTCCTACAACGACAGCACCAGAATTGTGCTGCTCAAACAAGTCCGTTTTTTGAATTTTTTTTTGTAAAAAAAAAGTTTTCCCAAAAAAAGCATTTTATGCCATTTTTAGGTTTTGTAGGGACTCCTGATGACGTTTTGAGACATCTCCTACAACTACAGCACCAGAAGTGTACTGCCGAAGCAAGTCCGTTTTTTGGCATTTTTACGACAGGGTCCCCCCTTACGACATTTTAGCAAAAAATGTTTTTCTTAAAAAATGCATTTTCTTACATTTTCTTACATTTACGGGTTTAGTCGGGACTCCTGATGACGTTTTGAGACATCTCCTACAACTACAGCACCAGAATTGTGCTGCTGAAGCAAGTCTGTTTTTTGAAATTTTTTTTGTAAAAAAAAAGTTTTCCCAAAAAAAGCATTTTATGCCATTTTTAGGTTTTGTAGGGACTCCTGATGACGTTTTGAGACATCTCCTACAACTACAGCACCAGAATTGTGCTGCTGAATCAAGTCCGTTTTTTGGCATTTTTACGACAGGGTCCCCCCTTACGACATTTTAGCAAAAAATGTTTTTCTTAAAAAATGCATTTTCTTACATTTTCTTACATTTACGGGTTTAGTCGGGACTCCTGATGACGTTTTGAGACATATCCTACAACTACAGCACCAGAATTGTGCTGCTCAAACAAGTCCGTTTTTTGAATTTTTTTTTGTAAAAAAAAAGTTTTCCCAAAAAAAGCATTTTATGCCATTTTTAGGTTTTGTAGGGACTCCTGATGACGTTTTGAGACATCTCCTACAACTACAGCACCAGAATTGTGCTGCTGAATCAAATACCGTTTTTTGGCATTTTTACGACAGGGTCCCCCCTTACGACATTTTAGCAAAAAATGTTTTTCTTAAAAAATGCATTTTCTTACATTTTCTTACATTTACGGGTTTAGTCGGGACTCCTGATGACGTTTTGAGACATCTCCTACAACTACAGCACCAGAATTGTGCTGCTCAAACAAGTCCGTTTTTTGAATTTTTTTTTGTAAAAAAAAAGTTTTCCCAAAAAAAGCATTTTATGCCATTTTTAGGTTTTGTAGGGACTCCTGATGACGTTTTAAGACATCTCCTACAACTACAGCACCAGAATTGTGCTGCTGAATCAAGTCCGTTTTTTGGAATTTTTACGACAGGGTCCCCCCTTACGACATTTTAGCAAAAAATGTTTTTCTTAAAAAATGCATTTTCTTACATTTTCTTACATTTACGGGTTTAGTCGGGACTCCTGATGACGTTTTGAGACATCTCCTACAACTACAGCACCAGAATTGTGCTGCTGAAGCAAGTCCGTTTTTTGAAATTTTTTTTGTAAAAAAAAAGTTTTCCCAAAAAAAGCATTTTATGCCATTTTTAGGTTTTGTAGGGACTCCTGATGACGTTTTGAGACATCTCCTACAACTACAGCACCAGAATTGTACTGCTGAAGCAAGTCCGTTTTTTGGCATTTTTACGACAGGGTCCCCCCTTACGACATTTTAGCAAAAAATGTTTTTCTTAAAAAATGCATTTTCTTACATTTTCTTACATTTACGGGTTTAGTCGGGACTCCTGATGACGTTTTGAGACATCTCCTACAACTACAGCACCAGAATTGTGCTGCTCAAACAAGTCCGTTTTTTGAATTTTTTTTTGTAAAAAAAAAGTTTTCCCAAAAAAAGCATTTTATGCCATTTTTAGGTTTTGTAGGGACTCCTGATGACGTTTTGAGACATCTCCTACAACTACAGCACCAGAATTGTACTGCCGAAGCAAGTCCGTTTTTTTGCATTTTTACGACAGTGTCCCCCCTTACGACATTTTAGCAAAAAATGTTTTTCTTAAAAAATGCATTTTCTTACATTTACGGGTTTAGTCGGGACTCCTGATGACGTTTTGAGACATCTCCTACAACTACAGCACCAGAATTGTGCTGCTGAAGCAAGTCCGTTTTTTGAAATTTTTTTTGTAAAAAAAAAGTTTTCCCAAAAAAAGCATTTTATGCCATTTTTAGGTTTTGTAGGGACTCCTGATGACGTTTTGAGACATCTCCTACAACTACAGCACCAGAATTGTACTGCTGAAGCAAGTCCGTTTTTTGGCATTTTTACGACAGGGTCCCCCCTTACGACATTTTAGCAAAAAATGTTTTTCTTAAAAAATGCATTTTCTTACATTTTCTTACATTTACGGGTTTAGTCGGGACTCCTGATGACGTTTTGAGACATCTCCTACAACTACAGCACCAGAATTGTGCTGCTCAAACAAGTCCGTTTTTTGAATTTTTTTTTGTAAAAAAAAAGTTTTCCCAAAAAAAGCATTTTATGCCATTTTTAGGTTTTGTAGGGACTCCTGATGACGTTTTGAGACATCTCCTACAACTACAGCACCAGAATTGTACTGCCGAAGCAAGTCCGTTTTTTTGCATTTTTACGACAGTGTCCCCCCTTACGACATTTTAGCAAAAAATGTTTTTCTTAAAAAATGCATTTTCTTACATTTTCTTACATTTACGGGTTTAGTCGGGACTCCTGATGACGTTTTGAGACATCTCCTACAACTACAGCACCAGAATTGTGCTGCTCAAACAAGTCCGTTTTTTGTATTTTTTTTTGTAAAAAAAAAGTTTTCCCAAAAAAAGCATTTTATGCCATTTTTAGGTTTTGTAGGGACTCCTGATGACGTTTTGAGACATCTCCTACAACTACAGCACCAGAATTGTACTGCTGAAGCAAGTCCGTTTTTTGGCATTTTTACGACAGGGTCCCCCCTTACGACATTTTAGCAAAAAATGTTTTTCTTAAAAAATGCATTTTCTTACATTTTCTTACATTTACGGGTTTAGTCGGGACTCCTGATGACGTTTTGAGACATCTCCTACAACTACAGCACCAGAATTGTGCTGCTGAAGCAAGTCTGTTTTTTGAAATTTTTTTTGTAAAAAAAAAGTTTTCCCAAAAAAAGCATTTTATGCCATTTTTAGGTTTTGTAGGGACTCCTGATGACGTTTTGAGACATCTCCTACAACTACAGCACCAGAATTGTACTGCTGAAGCAAGTCCGTTTTTTGGCATTTTTACGACAGGGTCCCCCCTTACGACATTTTAGCAAAAAATGTTTTTCTTAAAAAATGCATTTTCTTACATTTTCTTACATTTACGGGTTTAGTCGGGACTCCTGATGACGTTTTGAGACATCTCCTACAACTACAGCACCAGAATTGTGCTGCTCAAACAAGTCCGTTTTTTGAATTTTTTTTTGTAAAAAAAAAGTTTTCCCAAAAAAAGCATTTTATGCCATTTTTAGGTTTTGTAGGGACTCCTGATGACGTTTTGAGACATCTCCTACAACTACAGCACCAGAATTGTACTGCTGAAGCAAGTCCGTTTTTTGGCATTTTTACGACAGGGTCCCCCCTTACGACATTTTAGCAAAAAATGTTTTTCTTAAAAAATGCATTTTCTTACATTTTCTTACATTTACGGGTTTAGTCGGGACTCCTGATGACGTTTTGAGACATCTCCTACAACTACAGCACCAGAATTGTGCTGCTCAAACAAGTCCGTTTTTTTAATTTTTTTTTTGTAAAAAAAAAGTTTTCCCAAAAAAAGCATTTTATGCCATTTTTAGGTTTTGTAGGGACTCCTGATGACGTTTTGAGACATCTCCTACAACTACAGCACCAGAATTGTGCTGCTGAATCAAGTCCGTTTTTTGGCATTTTTACGACAGGCCCTTACGACATTTTAGCAAAAAATGTTTTTCTTAAAAAATGCATTTTCTTACATTTTCTTACATTTACGGGTTTAGTCGGGACTCCTGATGACGTTTTGAGACATCTCCTACAACTACAGCACCAGAATTGTGCTGCTCAAACAAGTCCGTTTTTTGAAATTTTTTTTGTAAAAAAAAAGTTTTCCCAAAAAAAGCATTTTATGCCATTTTTAGGTTTTGTAGGGACTCCTGATGACGTTTTGAGACATCTCCTACAACTACAGCACCAGAATTGTACTGCCGAAGCAAGTCCGTTTTTTGGCATTTTTACGACAGGGTCCCCCCTTACGACATTTTAGCAAAAAATGTTTTTCTTAAAAAATGCATTTTCTTACATTTTCTTACATTTACGGGTTTTGGCGGGACTCCTGATGACGTTTTGAGACATCTCCTACAACTACAGCACCAGAATTGTGCTGCTCAAACAAGACCGTTTTTTGAATTTTTTTTTGTAAAAAAAAAGTTTTCCCAAAAAAAGCATTTTATGCCATTTTTAGGTTTTGTAGGGACTCCTGATGACGTTTTAAGACATCTCCTACAACTACAGCACCAGAATTGTGCTGCTGAATCAAGTCCGTTTTTTGGCATTTTTACGACAGGGTCCCCCCTTACGACATTTTAGCAAAAAATGTTTTTCTTAAAAAATGCATTTTCTTACATTTTCTTACATTTACGGGTTTAGTCGGGACTCCTGATGACGTTTTGAGACATCTCCTACAACTACAGCACCAGAATTGTGCTGCTCAAACAAGTCCGTTTTTTGAATTTTTTTTTGTAAAAAAAAGTTTTCCCAAAAAAAGCATTTTATGCCATTTTTAGGTTTTGTAGGGTCTCCTGATGACGTTTTGAGACATCTCCTACAACTACAGCACCAGAATTGTACTGCTGAAGCAAGTCCGTTTTTTGGCATTTTTACGACAGGGTCCCCCCTTACGACATTTTAGCAAAAAATGTTTTTCTTAAAAAATGCATTTTCTTACATTTTCTTACATTTACGGGTTTAGTCGGGACTCCTGATGACGTTTTGAGACATCTCCTACAACTACAGCACCAGAATTGTGCTGCTGAAGCAAGTCCGTTTTTTGAAATTTTTTTTGTAAAAAAAAAGTTTTCCCAAAAAAAGCATTTTATGCCATTTTTAGGTTTTGTAGGGACTCCTGATGACGTTTTGAGACATCTCCTACAACTACAGCACCAGAATTGTACTGCTGAAGCAAGTCCGTTTTTTGGCATTTTTACGACAGGGTCCCCCCTTACGACATTTTAGCAAAAAATGTTTTTCTTAAAAAATGCATTTTCTTACATTTTCTTACATTTACGGGTTTAGTCGGGACTCCTGATGACGTTTTGAGACATCTCCTACAACTACAGCACCAGAATTGTGCTGCTCAAACAAGTCCGTTTTTTGAAATTTTTTTTGTAAAAAAAAAGTTTTCCCAAAAAAAGCATTTTATGCCATTTTTAGGTTTTGTAGGGACTCCTGATGACGTTTTGAGACATCTCCTACAACTACAGCACCAGAATTGTACTGCTGAAGCAAGTCCGTTTTTTGGCATTTTTACGACAGGGTCCCCCCTTACGACATTTTAGCAAAAAATGTTTTTCTTAAAAAATGCATTTTCTTACATTTTCTTACATTTACGGGTTTAGTCGGGACTCCTGATGACGTTTTGAGACATCTCCTACAACTACAGCACCAGAATTGTGCTGCTGAAGCAAGTCTGTTTTTTGAAATTTTTTTTGTAAAAAAAAAGTTTTCCCAAAAAAAGCATTTTATGCCATTTTTAGGTTTTGTAGGGACTCCTGATGACGTTTTGAGACATCTCCTACAACTACAGCACCAGAATTGTACTGCTGAAGCAAGTCCGTTTTTTGGCATTTTTACGACAGGGTCCCCCCTTACGACATTTTAGCAAAAAATGTTTTTCTTAAAAAATGCATTTTCTTACATTTTCTTACATTTACGGGTTTAGTCGGGACTCCTGATGACGTTTTGAGACATCTCCTACAACTACAGCACCAGAATTGTGCTGCTGAAGCAAGTCTGTTTTTTGAAAATTTTTTTGTAAAAAAAAAGTTTTCCCAAAAAAAGCATTTTATGCCATTTTTAGGTTTTGTAGGGACTCCTGGTGACGTTTTGAGACATCTCCTACAACTACAGCACCAGAATTGTGCTGCTGAATCAAGTCCGTTTTTTGGAATTTTTACGACAGGGTCCCCCCTTACGACATTTTAGCAAAAAATGTTTTTCTTAAAAAATGCATTTTCTTACATTTACGGGTTTAGTCGGGACTCCTGATGACGTTTTGAGACATCTCCTACAACTACAGCACCAGAATTGTGCTGCTCAAACAAGTCCGTTTTTTGAAATTTTTTTTGTAAAAAAAAAGTTTTCCCAAAAAAAGCATTTTATGCCATTTTTAGGTTTTGTAGGGACTCCTGATGACGTTTTGAGACATCTCCTACAACTACAGCACCAGAATTGTACTGCTGAACAAAGTCCGTTTTTTGGCATTTTTACGACAGGGTCCCCCCTTACGACATTTTAGCAAAAAATGTTTTTCTTAAAAAATGCATTTTCTTACATTTTCTTACATTTACGGGTTTAGTCGGGACTCCTGATGACGTTTTGAGACATCTCCTCCAACTACAGCACCAGAATTGTGCTGCTCAAACAAGTCCGTTTTTTGAATTTTTTTTTGTAAAAAAAAAGTTTTCCCAAAAAAAGCATTTTATGCCATTTTTAGGTTTTGTAGGGACTCCTGATGACGTTTTGAGACATCTCCTACAACTACAGCACCAGAATTGTACTGCTGAATCAAGTCCGTTTTTTGGCATTTTTACGACAGGGTCCCCCCTTACGACATTTTAGCAAAAAATGTTTTTCTTAAAAAATGCATTTTCTTACATTTTCTTACATTTACGGGTTTAGTCGGGACTCCTGATGACGTTTTGAGACATCTCCTACAACTACAGCACCAGAATTGTGCTGCTCAAACAAGTCCGTTTTTTTAATTTTTTTTTTGTAAAAAAAAAGTTTTCCCAAAAAAAGCATTTTATGCCATTTTTAGGTTTTGTAGGGACTCCTGATGACGTTTTGAGACATCTCCTACAACTACAGCACCAGAATTGTGCTGCTGAATCAAGTCCGTTTTTTGGCATTTTTACGACAGGGTCCCCCCTTACGACATTTTAGCAAAAAATGTTTTTCTTAAAAAATGCATTTTCTTACATTTTCTTACATTTACGGGTTTAGTCGGGACTCCTGATGACGTTTTGAGACATCTCCTACAACTACAGCACCAGAATTGTGCTGCTCAAACAAGTCCGTTTTTTGAAATTTTTTTTGTAAAAAAAAAGTTTTCCCAAAAAAAGCATTTTATGCCATTTTTAGGTTTTGTAGGGACTCCTGATGACGTTTTGAGACATCTCCTACAACTACAGCACCAGAATTGTACTGCCGAAGCAAGTCCGTTTTTTGGCATTTTTACGACAGGGTCCCCCCTTACGACATTTTAGCAAAAAATGTTTTTCTTAAAAAATGCATTTTCTTACATTTTCTTACATTTACGGGTTTAGTCGGGACTCCTGATGACGTTTTGAGACATCTCCTACAACTACAGCACCAGAATTGTGCTGCTCAAACAAGACCGTTTTTTGAATTTTTTTTTGTAAAAAAAAAGTTTTCCCAAAAAAAGCATTTTATGCCATTTTTAGGTTTTGTAGGGACTCCTGATGACGTTTTAAGACATCTCCTACAACTACAGCACCAGAATTGTGCTGCTGAATCAAGTCCGTTTTTTGGCATTTTTACGACAGGGTCCCCCCTTACGACATTTTAGCAAAAAATGTTTTTCTTAAAAAATGCATTTTCTTACATTTTCTTACATTTACGGGTTTAGTCGGGACTCCTGATGACGTTTTGAGACATCTCCTACAACTACAGCACCAGAATTGTGCTGCTCAAACAAGTCCGTTTTTTGAATTTTTTTTTGTAAAAAAAAGTTTTCCCAAAAAAAGCATTTTATGCCATTTTTAGGTTTTGTAGGGTCTCCTGATGACGTTTTGAGACATCTCCTACAACTACAGCACCAGAATTGTACTGCTGAAGCAAGTCCGTTTTTTGGCATTTTTACGACAGGGTCCCCCCTTACGACATTTTAGCAAAAAATGTTTTTCTTAAAAAATGCATTTTCTTACATTTTCTTACATTTACGGGTTTAGTCGGGACTCCTGATGACGTTTTGAGACATCTCCTACAACTACAGCACCAGAATTGTGCTGCTCAAACAAGTCCGTTTTTTGAATTTTTTTTTGTAAAAAAAAAGTTTTCCCAAAAAAAGCATTTTATGCCATTTTTAGGTTTTGTAGGGACTCCTGATGACGTTTTAAGACATCTCCTACAACTACAGCAGCAGAATTGTGCTGCTGAATCAAGTCCGTTTTTTGGAATTTTTACGACAGGGTCCCCCCTTACGACATTTTAGCAAAAAATGTTTTTCTTAAAAAATGCATTTTCTTACATTTTCTTACATTTACGGGTTTAGTCGGGACTCCTGATGACGTTTTGAGACATCTCCTACAACTACAGCACCAGAATTGTGCTGCTGAAGCAAGTCTGTTTTTTGAAATTTTTTTTGTAAAAAAAAAGTTTTCCCAAAAAAAGCATTTTATGCCATTTTTAGGTTTTGTAGGGACTCCTGATGACGTTTTGAGACATCTCCTACAACTACAGCACCAGAATTGTGCTGCTGAATCAAGTCCGTTTTTTGGCATTTTTACGACAGGGTCCCCCCTTACGACATTTTAGCAAAAAATGTTTTTCTTAAAAAATGCATTTTCTTACATTTTCTTACATTTACGGGTTTAGTCGGGACTCCTGATGACGTTTTGAGACATCTCCTACAACGACAGCACCAGAATTGTGCTGCTCAAACAAGTCCGTTTTTTGAATTTTTTTTTGTAAAAAAAAAGTTTTCCCAAAAAAAGCATTTTATGCCATTTTTAGGTTTTGTAGGGACTCCTGATGACGTTTTGAGACATCTCCTACAACTACAGCACCAGAATTGTACTGCCGAAGCAAGTCCGTTTTTTTGCATTTTTACGACAGTGTCCCCCCTTACGACATTTTAGCAAAAAATGTTTTTCTTAAAAAATGCATTTTCTTACATTTACGGGTTTAGTCGGGACTCCTGATGACGTTTTGAGACATCTCCTACAACTACAGCACCAGAATTGTGCTGCTGAAGCAAGTCCGTTTTTTGAAATTTTTTTTGTAAAAAAAAAGTTTTCCCAAAAAAAGCATTTTATGCCATTTTTAGGTTTTGTAGGGACTCCTGATGACGTTTTGAGACATCTCCTACAACTACAGCACCAGAATTGTACTGCCGAAGCAAGTCCGTTTTTTGGCATTTTTACGACAGGGTCCCCCCTTACGACATTTTAGCAAAAAATGTTTTTCTTAAAAAATGCATTTTCTTACATTTTCTTACATTTACGGGTTTAGTCGGGACTCCTGATGACGTTTTGAGACATCTCCTACAACTACAGCACCAGAATTGTGCTGCTCAAACAAGTCCGTTTTTTGAATTTTTTTTTGTAAAAAAAAAGTTTTCCCAAAAAAAGCATTTTATGCCATTTTTAGGTTTTGTAGGGACTCCTGATGACGTTTTGAGACATCTCCTACAACTACAGAACCAGAATTGTACTGCTGAAGCAAGTCCGTTTTTTGGCATTTTTACGACAGGGTCCCCCCTTACGACATTTTAGCAAAAAATGTTTTTCTTAAAAAATGCATTTTCTTACATTTTCTTACATTTACGGGTTTAGTCGGGACTCCTGATTACGTTTTGAGACATCTCCTACAACTACAGCACCAAAATTGTGCTGCTCAAACAAGTCCGTTTTTTGAAATTTTTTTTGTAAAAAAAAAGTTTTCCCAAAAAAAGCATTTTATGCCATTTTTAGGTTTTGTAGGGACTCCTGATGACGTTTTGAGACATCTCCTACAACTACAGCACCAGAATTGTACTGCCGAAGCAAGTCCGTTTTTTGGCATTTTTACGACAGGGTCCCCCCTTACGACATTTTAGCAAAAAATGTTTTTCTTAAAAAATGCATTTTCTTACATTTTCTTACATTTACGGGTTTAGTCGGGACTCCTGATGACGTTTTGAGACATCTCCTACAACTACAGCACCAGAATTGTGCTGCTCAAACAAGTCCGTTTTTTGAATTTTTTTTTGTAAAAAAAAAGTTTTCCCAAAAAAAGCATTTTATGCCATTTTTAGGTTTTGTAGGGACTCCTGATGACGTTTTGAGACATCTCCTACAACTACAGCACCAGAATTGTGCTGCTGAATCAAGTCCGTTTTTTGGAATTTTTACGACAGGGTCCCCCCTTACGACATTTTAGCAAAAAATATTTTTCTTAAAAAATGCATTTTCTTACATTTTCTTACATTTACGGGTTTAGTCGGGACTCCTGATGACGTTTTGAGACATATCCTACAACTACAGCACCAGAATTGTGCTGCTCAAACAAGTCCGTTTTTTGAATTTTTTTTTGTAAAAAAAAAGTTTTCCCAAAAAAAGCATTTTATGCCATTTTTAGGTTTTGTAGGGACTCCTGATGACGTTTTGAGACATCTCCTACAACTACAGCACCAGAATTGTGCTGCTGAATCAAGTCCGTTTTTTGGCATTTTTACGACAGGGTCCCCCCTTACGACATTTTAGCAAAAAATGTTTTTCTTAAAAAATGCATTTTCTTACATTTTCTTACATTTACGGGTTTAGTCGGGACTCCTGATGACGTTTTGAGACATCTCCTACAACTACAGCACCAGAATTGTGCTGCTCAAACAAGTCCGTTTTTTGAATTTTTTTTTGTAAAAAAAAGTTTTCCCAAAAAAAGCATTTTATGCCATTTTTAGGTTTTGTAGGGACTCCTGATGACGTTTTAAGACATCTCCTACAACTACAGCACCAGAATTGTGCTGCTGAATCAAGTCCGTTTTTTGGAATTTTTACGACAGGGTCCCCCCTTACGACATTTTAGCAAAAAATGTTTTTCTTAAAAAATGCATTTTCTTACATTTTCTTACATTTACGGGTTTAGTCGGGACTCCTGATGACGTTTTGAGACATCTCCTACAACTACAGCACCAGAATTGTGCTGCTCAAACAAGTCCGTTTTTTGAATTTTTTTTTGTAAAAAAAAAGTTTTCCCAAAAAAAGCATTTTATGCCATTTTTAGGTTTTGTAGGGACTCCTGATGACATTTTAAGACATCTCCTACAACTACAGCACCAGAATTGTGCTGCTGAATCAAGTCCGTTTTTGGGAATTTTTACGACAGGGTCCCCCCTTACGACATTTTAGCAAAAAATGTTTTTCTTAAAAAATGCATTTTCTTACATTTTCTTACATTTACGGGTTTAGTCGGGACTCCTGATGACGTTTTGAGACATCTCCTACAACTACAGCACCAGAATTGTGCTGCTGAAGCAAGTCCGTTTTTTGAAATTTTTTTTGTAAAAAAAAAGTTTTCCCAAAAAAAGCATTTTATGCCATTTTTAGGTTTTGTAGGGACTCCTGATGACGTTTTGAGACATCTCCTACAACTACAGCACCAGAATTGTGCTGCTGAATCAAGTCCGTTTTTTGGAATTTTTACGACAGGGTCCCCCCTTACGACATTTTAGCAAAAAATGTTTTTCTTAAAAAATGCATTTTCTTACATTTTCTTACATTTACGGGTTTAGTCGGGACTCCTGATGACGTTTTGAGACATCTCCTACAACTACAGCACCAGAATTGTGCTGCTGAATCAAGTCCGTTTTTTGGCATTTTTACGACAGGGTCCCCCCTTACGACATTTTAGCAAAAAAATTTTTTCTTAAAAAATGCATTTTCTTACATTTTCTTACATTTACGGGTTTAGTCGGGACTCCTGATGACGTTTTGAGACATCTCCTACAACTACAGCACCAGAATTGTGCTGCTCAAACAAGTCCGTTTTTTGAATTTTTTTTTGTAAAAAAAAAGTTTTCCCAAAAAAAGCATTTTATGCCATTTTTAGGTTTTGTAGGGACTCCTGATGACGTTTTGAGACATCTCCTACAACTACAGCACCAGAATTGTACTGCCGAAGCAAGTCCGTTTTTTGGCATTTTTACGACAGGGTCCCCCCTTACGACATTTTAGCAAAAAATGTTTTTCTTAAAAAATGCATTTTCTTACATTTTCTTACATTTACGGGTTTAGTCGGGACTCCTGATGACGTTTTGAGACATCTCCTACAACTACAGCACCAGAATTGTGCTGCTCAAACAAGTCCGTTTTTTGAAATTTTTTTTGTAAAAAAAAAGTTTTCCCAAAAAAAGCATTTTATGCCATTTTTAGGTTTTGTAGGGACTCCTGATGACGTTTTGAGACATCTCCTACAACTACAGCACCAGAATTGTACTGCCGAAGCAAGTCCGTTTTTTGGCATTTTTACGACAGGGTCCCCCCTTACGACATTTTAGCAAAAAATGTTTTTCTTAAAAAATGCATTTTCTTACATTTTCTTACATTTACGGGTTTAGTCGGGACTCCTGATGACGTTTTGAGACATCTCCTACAACTACAGCACCAGAATTGTGCTGCTGAATCAAGTCCGTTTTTTGGCATTTTTACGACAGGGTCCCCCCTTACGACATTTTAGCAAAAAATGTTTTTCTTAAAAAATGCATTTTCTTACATTTTCTTACATTTACGGGTTTAGTCGGGACTCCTGATGACGTTTTGAGACATCTCCTACAACTACAGCACCAGAATTGTGCTGCTCAAACAAGTCCGTTTTTTGAATTTTTTTTTGTAAAAAAAAAGTTTTCCCAAAAAAAGCATTTTATGCCATTTTTAGGTTTTGTAGGGACTCCTGGTGACGTTTTAAGACATCTCCTACAACTACAGCACCAGAATTGTGCTGCTGAATCAAGTCCGTTTTTTGGAATTTTTACGACAGGGTCCCCCCTTACGACATTTTAGCAAAAAATGTTTTTCTTAAAAAATGCATTTTCTTACATTTTCTTACATTTACGGGTTTAGTCGGGACTCCTGATGACGTTTTGAGACATCTCCTACAACTACAGCACCAGAATTGTGCTGCTGAAGCAAGTCTGTTTTTTGAAAAAAAATTTGTAAAAAAAAAGTTTTCCCAAAAAAAGCATTTTATGCCATTTTTAGGTTTTGTAGGGACTCCTGATGACGTTTTGAGACATCTCCTACAACTACAGCACCAGAATTGTGCTGCTGAATCAAGTCCGTTTTTTGGAATTTTTACGACAGGGTCCCCCCTTACGACATTTTAGCAAAAAATGTTTTTCTTAAAAAATGCATTTTCTTACATTTTCTTACATTTACGGGTTTAGTCGGGACTCCTGATGACGTTTTGACACATCTCCTACAACTACAGCACCAGAATTGTGCTGCTCAAACAAGTCCGTTTTTTGAAATTTTTTTTGTAAAAAAAAAGTTTTCCCAAAAAAAGCATTTTATGCCATTTTTAGGTTTTGTAGGGACTCCTGATGACGTTTTGAGACATCTCCTACAACTACAGCACCAGAATTGTACTGCTGAACCAAGTCCGTTTTTTGGCATTTTTACGACAGGGTCCCCCCTTACGACATTTTAGCAAAAAATGTTTTTCTTAAAAAATGCATTTTCTTACATTTTCTTACATTTACGGGTTTAGTCGGGACTCCTGATGACGTTTTGAGACATCTCCTACAACTACAGCACCAGAATTGTGCTGCTCAAACAAGTCCGTTTTTTGAAATTTTTTTTGTAAAAAAAAAGTTTTCCCAAAAAAAGCATTTTATGCCATTTTTAGGTTTTGTAGGGACTCCTGATGACGTTTTGAGACATCTCCTACAACTACAGCACCAGAATTGTACTGCCGAAGCAAGTCCGTTTTTTGGCATTTTTACGACAGGGTCCCCCCTTACGACATTTTAGCAAAAAATGTTTTTCTTAAAAAATGCATTTTCTTACATTTTCTTACATTTACGGGTTTAGTCGGGACTCCTGATGACGTTTTGAGACATCTCCTACAACTACAGCACCAGAATTGTGCTGCTCAAACAAGTCCGTTTTTTGAATTTTTTTTTGTAAAAAAAAAGTTTTCCCAAAAAAAGCATTTTATGCCATTTTTAGGTTTTGTAGGGACTCCTGATGACGTTTTGAGACATCTCCTACAACTACAGAACCAGAATTGTACTGCTGAAGCAAGTCCGTTTTTTGGCATTTTTACGACAGGGTCCCCCCTTACGACATTTTAGCAAAAAATGTTTTTCTTAAAAAATGCATTTTCTTACATTTTCTTACATTTACGGGTTTAGTCGGGACTCCTGATTACGTTTTGAGACATCTCCTACAACTACAGCACCAAAATTGTGCTGCTCAAACAAGTCCGTTTTTTGAAATTTTTTTTGTAAAAAAAAAGTTTTCCCAAAAAAAGCATTTTATGCCATTTTTAGGTTTTGTAGGGACTCCTGATGACGTTTTGAGACATCTCCTACAACTACAGCACCAGAATTGTACTGCCGAAGCAAGTCCGTTTTTTGGCATTTTTACGACAGGGTCCCCCCTTACGACATTTTAGCAAAAAATGTTTTTCTTAAAAAATGCATTTTCTTACATTTTCTTACATTTACGGGTTTAGTCGGGACTCCTGATGACGTTTTGAGACATCTCCTACAACTACAGCACCAGAATTGTGCTGCTCAAACAAGTCCGTTTTTTGAATTTTTTTTTGTAAAAAAAAAGTTTTCCCAAAAAAAGCATTTTATGCCATTTTTAGGTTTTGTAGGGACTCCTGATGACGTTTTGAGACATCTCCTACAACTACAGCACCAGAATTGTGCTGCTGAATCAAGTCCGTTTTTTGGAATTTTTACGACAGGGTCCCCCCTTACGACATTTTAGCAAAAAATATTTTTCTTAAAAAATGCATTTTCTTACATTTTCTTACATTTACGGGTTTAGTCGGGACTCCTGATGACGTTTTGAGACATATCCTACAACTACAGCACCAGAATTGTGCTGCTCAAACAAGTCCGTTTTTTGAATTTTTTTTTGTAAAAAAAAAGTTTTCCCAAAAAAAGCATTTTATGCCATTTTTAGGTTTTGTAGGGACTCCTGATGACGTTTTGAGACATCTCCTACAACTACAGCACCAGAATTGTGCTGCTGAATCAAGTCCGTTTTTTGGCATTTTTACGACAGGGTCCCCCCTTACGACATTTTAGCAAAAAATGTTTTTCTTAAAAAATGCATTTTCTTACATTTTCTTACATTTACGGGTTTAGTCGGGACTCCTGATGACGTTTTGAGACATCTCCTACAACTACAGCACCAGAATTGTGCTGCTCAAACAAGTCCGTTTTTTGAATTTTTTTTTGTAAAAAAAAGTTTTCCCAAAAAAAGCATTTTATGCCATTTTTAGGTTTTGTAGGGACTCCTGATGACGTTTTAAGACATCTCCTACAACTACAGCACCAGAATTGTGCTGCTGAATCAAGTCCGTTTTTTGGAATTTTTACGACAGGGTCCCCCCTTACGACATTTTAGCAAAAAATGTTTTTCTTAAAAAATGCATTTTCTTACATTTTCTTACATTTACGGGTTTAGTCGGGACTCCTGATGACGTTTTGAGACATCTCCTACAACTACAGCACCAGAATTGTGCTGCTCAAACAAGTCCGTTTTTTGAATTTTTTTTTGTAAAAAAAAAGTTTTCCCAAAAAAAGCATTTTATGCCATTTTTAGGTTTTGTAGGGACTCCTGATGACATTTTAAGACATCTCCTACAACTACAGCACCAGAATTGTGCTGCTGAATCAAGTCCGTTTTTGGGAATTTTTACGACAGGGTCCCCCCTTACGACATTTTAGCAAAAAATGTTTTTCTTAAAAAATGCATTTTCTTACATTTTCTTACATTTACGGGTTTAGTCGGGACTCCTGATGACGTTTTGAGACATCTCCTACAACTACAGCACCAGAATTGTGCTGCTGAAGCAAGTCCGTTTTTTGAAATTTTTTTTGTAAAAAAAAAGTTTTCCCAAAAAAAGCATTTTATGCCATTTTTAGGTTTTGTAGGGACTCCTGATGACGTTTTGAGACATCTCCTACAACTACAGCACCAGAATTGTGCTGCTGAATCAAGTCCGTTTTTTGGAATTTTTACGACAGGGTCCCCCCTTACGACATTTTAGCAAAAAATGTTTTTCTTAAAAAATGCATTTTCTTACATTTTCTTACATTTACGGGTTTAGTCGGGACTCCTGATGACGTTTTGAGACATCTCCTACAACTACAGCACCAGAATTGTGCTGCTGAATCAAGTCCGTTTTTTGGCATTTTTACGACAGGGTCCCCCCTTACGACATTTTAGCAAAAAAATTTTTTCTTAAAAAATGCATTTTCTTACATTTTCTTACATTTACGGGTTTAGTCGGGACTCCTGATGACGTTTTGAGACATCTCCTACAACTACAGCACCAGAATTGTGCTGCTCAAACAAGTCCGTTTTTTGAATTTTTTTTTGTAAAAAAAAAGTTTTCCCAAAAAAAGCATTTTATGCCATTTTTAGGTTTTGTAGGGACTCCTGATGACGTTTTGAGACATCTCCTACAACTACAGCACCAGAATTGTACTGCCGAAGCAAGTCCGTTTTTTGGCATTTTTACGACAGGGTCCCCCCTTACGACATTTTAGCAAAAAATGTTTTTCTTAAAAAATGCATTTTCTTACATTTTCTTACATTTACGGGTTTAGTCGGGACTCCTGATGACGTTTTGAGACATCTCCTACAACTACAGCACCAGAATTGTGCTGCTCAAACAAGTCCGTTTTTTGAAATTTTTTTTGTAAAAAAAAAGTTTTCCCAAAAAAAGCATTTTATGCCATTTTTAGGTTTTGTAGGGACTCCTGATGACGTTTTGAGACATCTCCTACAACTACAGCACCAGAATTGTACTGCCGAAGCAAGTCCGTTTTTTGGCATTTTTACGACAGGGTCCCCCCTTACGACATTTTAGCAAAAAATGTTTTTCTTAAAAAATGCATTTTCTTACATTTTCTTACATTTACGGGTTTAGTCGGGACTCCTGATGACGTTTTGAGACATCTCCTACAACTACAGCACCAGAATTGTGCTGCTGAATCAAGTCCGTTTTTTGGCATTTTTACGACAGGGTCCCCCCTTACGACATTTTAGCAAAAAATGTTTTTCTTAAAAAATGCATTTTCTTACATTTTCTTACATTTACGGGTTTAGTCGGGACTCCTGATGACGTTTTGAGACATCTCCTACAACTACAGCACCAGAATTGTGCTGCTCAAACAAGTCCGTTTTTTGAATTTTTTTTTGTAAAAAAAAAGTTTTCCCAAAAAAAGCATTTTATGCCATTTTTAGGTTTTGTAGGGACTCCTGGTGACGTTTTAAGACATCTCCTACAACTACAGCACCAGAATTGTGCTGCTGAATCAAGTCCGTTTTTTGGAATTTTTACGACAGGGTCCCCCCTTACGACATTTTAGCAAAAAATGTTTTTCTTAAAAAATGCATTTTCTTACATTTTCTTACATTTACGGGTTTAGTCGGGACTCCTGATGACGTTTTGAGACATCTCCTACAACTACAGCACCAGAATTGTGCTGCTGAAGCAAGTCTGTTTTTTGAAAAAAAATTTGTAAAAAAAAAGTTTTCCCAAAAAAAGCATTTTATGCCATTTTTAGGTTTTGTAGGGACTCCTGATGACGTTTTGAGACATCTCCTACAACTACAGCACCAGAATTGTGCTGCTGAATCAAGTCCGTTTTTTGGAATTTTTACGACAGGGTCCCCCCTTACGACATTTTAGCAAAAAATGTTTTTCTTAAAAAATGCATTTTCTTACATTTTCTTACATTTACGGGTTTAGTCGGGACTCCTGATGACGTTTTGACACATCTCCTACAACTACAGCACCAGAATTGTGCTGCTCAAACAAGTCCGTTTTTTGAAATTTTTTTTGTAAAAAAAAAGTTTTCCCAAAAAAAGCATTTTATGCCATTTTTAGGTTTTGTAGGGACTCCTGATGACGTTTTGAGACATCTCCTACAACTACAGCACCAGAATTGTACTGCTGAACCAAGTCCGTTTTTTGGCATTTTTACGACAGGGTCCCCCCTTACGACATTTTAGCAAAAAATGTTTTTCTTAAAAAATGCATTTTCTTACATTTTCTTACATTTACGGGTTTAGTCGGGACTCCTGATGACGTTTTGAGACATCTCCTACAACTACAGCACCAGAATTGTGCTGCTCAAACAAGTCCGTTTTTTGAAATTTTTTTTGTAAAAAAAAAGTTTTCCCAAAAAAAGCATTTTATGCCATTTTTAGGTTTTGTAGGGACTCCTGATGACGTTTTGAGACATCTCCTACAACTACAGCACCAGAATTGTACTGCCGAAGCAAGTCCGTTTTTTGGCATTTTTACGACAGGGTCCCCCCTTACGACATTTTAGCAAAAAATGTTTTTCTTAAAAAATGCATTTTCTTACATTTTCTTACATTTACGGGTTTAGTCGGGACTCCTGATGACGTTTTGAGACATCTCCTACAACTACAGCACCAGAATTGTGCTGCTCAAACAAGTCCGTTTTTTGAATTTTTTTTTGTAAAAAAAAAGTTTTCCCAAAAAAAGCATTTTATGCCATTTTTAGGTTTTGTAGGGACTCCTGATGACGTTTTGAGACATCTCCTACAACTACAGAACCAGAATTGTACTGCTGAAGCAAGTCCGTTTTTTGGCATTTTTACGACAGGGTCCCCCCTTACGACATTTTAGCAAAAAATGTTTTTCTTAAAAAATGCATTTTCTTACATTTTCTTACATTTACGGGTTTAGTCGGGACTCCTGATTACGTTTTGAGACATCTCCTACAACTACAGCACCAAAATTGTGCTGCTCAAACAAGTCCGTTTTTTGAAATTTTTTTTGTAAAAAAAAAGTTTTCCCAAAAAAAGCATTTTATGCCATTTTTAGGTTTTGTAGGGACTCCTGATGACGTTTTGAGACATCTCCTACAACTACAGCACCAGAATTGTACTGCCGAAGCAAGTCCGTTTTTTGGCATTTTTACGACAGGGTCCCCCCTTACGACATTTTAGCAAAAAATGTTTTTCTTAAAAAATGCATTTTC
>NC_084758.1:3602768-3612768 GCF_033978785.1 Entelurus aequoreus
GGGGGTTAAAAATTGTGGTTTTAGTTACAAATCGTTTTTATTTTTTTTTTAAATGTTTGTGGTTACAAATGTTTTTTTTGGTGTAAATTATTGTTTGTAGTTTACAAATATTTTTTGGCAGATCTTTTTTTGTGGTACAATTAGTAGTTTGCAAATATTTATTTTCTTTATTTTTGGTTTCAAATCTTTATTGTGTTATTTTTTTGGTGACACCTTTTTGGGGGTTAAAAATTGTGGTTTTAGTTACAAACTGTTTTTATTTTGAAATTTTTTTTTTGGTTCCGAATGTTTTTTTTGTTACAAATTTTCTTTTTGGTCAAATTTTTCTTTTCAGTTAAAAATCTTGTTTTTGGTTACGAATGTTTTTTTTAAATTATTATTTTTTGTAGTTTACAAATATTTTTTTTGCGGTGACAACTTTAAAATGTATCTTTTTTTACAGATCTTTTTTCATGGTATTGAGACGTGCTTAATTGTGTTTCTAGATTGTGTTCGTCAAAAATCCAATCAACAAATGATTTAAAAAAGCCATGTTTGAATAATACGTCAACAATGTTAGCTCGAGTTGTTGTGTAGCCAGCTTAGCCTTCTAAAGTAAGACAATATCTCCACTGTCAATTAAAGGATGATTTTTTTTTGCTGAGTCAGCGTGAGGGGGCGTGGTTGACAAATATTTCTTTTTGGTTTCAAATCTTAATTTTTTTTGGGGGGGGTGGGGTTAAAAATTGTGGATTTAGTTACAAATCGTTTTTATTTTCAACATTTTATTTTTGGTTAAGATTGTTTTTTGAAGTTTACAAATACTTTTTTTGCGGTGACAACATAAAAAAAAATACAGATCTTTTTTCATGGTACAATAAGTAGTTGACAAATATTTATTTTTGGTTTCAAATCTTAATTTTTTTTTGGGGGGGTGGGGGTTAAAAATTGTGGTTTTAGTTACAAACTGTTTTTATTTTCAAAAATTTATTTTGGTTCCGAATGTTTTTTTTGTTACAAATTTTCTTTTTGGTCAAATTTTTCTTTTCAGTTAAAAATCTTGTTTTTGGTTACGAATGTTTTTTTAAATCATTATTTTTTGTAGTTTACAAATATTTTTTTTGCGGTGACAACTTTAAAATGTATCTTTTTTTACAGATCTTTTTTCATGGTATAATTACTGGTTGACAAATATTTCTTTTTGGTTTCAAATCTTAATTTTTTTTTGGGGGGTGGGGTTAAAAATTGTGGATTCAGTTACAAATCGTTTTTATTTTCAACATTTTAATTTTGGTTAAGATTGTTTTTTGTAGTTTACAAATACTTTTTTTGCGGTGACAACATAAAAAAAAAATACAGATCTTTTTTCATGGTACAATAAGTAGTTGACAAATATTTATTTTTGGTTTCAAATCTTAATTTTTTGGGGGGGGGTCGGGGGGTTAAAAATTGTGGTTTTAGTTACAAATCGTTTTTATTTTTTTTTTAAATGTTTGTGGTTACAAATGTTTTTTTTGGTGTAAATTATTGTTTGTAGTTTACAAATATTTTTTGGCAGATCTTTTTTTGTGGTACAATTAGTAGTTTGCAAATATTTATTTTCTTTATTTTTGGTTTCAAATCTTTATTGTGTTATTTTTTTGGTGACACCTTTTTGGGGGTTAAAAATTGTGGTTTTAGTTACAAACTGTTTTTATTTTGAAATTTTTTTTTTGGTTCCGAATGTTTTTTTTGTTACAAATTTTCTTTTTGGTCAAATTTTTCTTTTCAGTTAAAAATCTTGTTTTTGGTTACGAATGTTTTTTTTAAATTATTATTTTTTGTAGTTTACAAATATTTTTTTTGCGGTGACAACTTTAAAATGTATCTTTTTTTACAGATCTTTTTTCATGGTATTGAGACGTGCTTAATTGTGTTTCTAGATTGTGTTCGTCAAAAATCCAATCAACAAATGATTTAAAAAAGCCATGTTTGAATAATACGTCAACAATGTTAGCTCGAGTTGTTGTGTAGCCAGCTTAGCCTTCCAAAGTAAGACAATATCTCCACTGTCAATTAAAGGATGATTTTTGTTTGCTGAGTCAGCGTGAGGGGGCGTGGTGAGGAGGGGTTCATTTGCATCTAACAACTCCGCCTCTCAAAATGAACCGTCTTAAAAGGGAGCAAAACAATGACTTGCAAATAGGTCTGCAGAGCTCCATATATTCACAAGTTTTTAGCAAACAAGTGTTCTGTAAAACATAATAAAGGGTTTTAAATGTTGAAAAAAATCACAATATGAGCTTTTTCATAAAAACTGTTCAACACAAAACATTACGGCCATAAGTGAAGAAAAGTCCATAAATTAGTCGCACCGTTTAAAAGCCGCAGGGTTCAAAGCGTATGAAAGAAGAGGCAGCTTACAGTAATTTTTTTACGGGAATAATATTTTTGCAAATTATTTGGTTACAAATCTTTATTTATTTATTTATTTTTTGGTGATACATTTTTGTGGGGGTTAAAAATGGTGGTTTTAGTTACAAATCGTTTTTATTTAAAAAAAAAAAATGTTTGTGGTTACAAATGTTTTTTTTGGTGTAAATTATTGTTTGTAGTTTACAAATATTTTTTGGCAGATCTTTTTTTGTGGTACAATTAGTAGTTTGCAAATATTTATTTTCTTTATTTTTGGTTTCAAATCTTTATTGTGTTGTTTTTTTGGTGACACCTTTTTGGGGGTTAAAAATTGTGGTTTTAGTTACAAACTGTTTTTATTTTCAAAAAAATTTTTTGGTTACGAATGTTTTTTTTGTTACAAATTTTCTTTTTGGTCAAATTTTTCTTTTCAGTTAAAAATCTTGTTTTTGGTTACGGATGTTTTTTTAAATTATTATTTTTTGTAGTTTACAAATATTTTTTTTGCGGTGACAACTTTAAAATGTATCTTTTTTTACAGATCTTTTTTCATGGTATAATTACTGGTTGACAAATATTTCTTTTTGGTTTCAAATCTTAAATTTTTGGGGGGGGGGGTTAAAAATTGTGGATTCAGTTACAAATCGTTTTTATTTTCAACATTTTATTTTTGGTTAAGATTGTTTTTTGAAGTTTACAAATACTTTTTTTGCGGTGACAACATAAAAAAAAATACAGATCTTTTTTCATGGTACAATAAGTAGTTGACAAATATTTATTTTTGGTTTCAAATCTTAATTTTTTTTGGGGGGGGTCGGGGGGTTAAAAATTGTGGTTTTAGTTACAAATCGTTTTTTATTTTAAAATGTTATTTTTTGGTTAAGATTGTTATTTGTTAAAAAATTTCTTTTTGGCAACATTTTTCTTTTCAGTTAAAAATCGTGTTTTTGGTTACGAATGTTTTTTTTGGTTTAAAAATAGTTTTTTTGTAGTTTACAAATACTTTTTTTGTCTTTTCCACAATTTGCTTTCCGGTCGGTCCCCCAGTCACAAGTCGTGGTTTTTGTGTGGTTGAGTTTTTTCTCTCCGACCCCCGCAGGAAACGCCTTCGTGGTGAGCCTGGCGCTGGCCGACCTGCTGGTGGCCATCTACCCGTACCCGCTGGTGCTGTCGGCCATCTTCCACGACGGCTGGATCGCCGGCTACATCCACTGCCAGATCAGCGGCTTCCTGATGGGCCTGAGCGTCATCGGCTCCATCTTCAACATCACGGGCATCGCCGTCAACCGCTACTGCTTCATCTGCCACAGCCTGAAGTACGACCGGCTCTTCTCGGGCGCCAACACCGTGGGCTACGTGGCGCTGGTGTGGGCGCTCACCGTCCTGGCCATCGTGCCCAACTGGTTCGTGGAGTCGCTGCAGTACGACCCGCGCGTCTACTCCTGCACCTTCGCCCAGTCCGTCAGCTCGCTGTACACCATCGCCGTGGTGGTGGTGCACTTCGTCCTGCCCATCGCCGTGGTCACCTACTGCTACCTGCGCATCTGGATCCTGGTCATCCGGGTGCGGCGCCGCGTCAAGCCCGACTCGCGGCCCAAGATCAAGCCGCACGACCTGCGCAACTTCCTCACCATGTTCGTGGTCTTCGTGCTCTTCGCCGTGTGCTGGGCGCCGCTCAACCTCATCGGCCTGGCGGTGGCGCTGGACCCCGGGCTGGGCCGCGCCATCCCGGAGTGGCTCTTCACCGCCAGCTACTTCATGGCCTACTTCAACAGCTGCCTCAACGCCGTCGTCTACGGCGCCCTGAACCACAACTTCAGGAAGGAGTACAAGCGCATCGTCCTCATCATCTTCAGGTTCCACTGCTGAGGGGCGGGGCTAGCGCCCGAGGAAGGACGCGTATGGGATACCAGGGTCATCGGCGCCACTTTCGGCTCTATCGTGCTGCATTCGGGGACACCGGGAGAGTTCGGGAATTTCACTGAGGTCGAGAACAAACACGGCGAAAGCCCGGATTATGCTAGCTTGCAATTCTCTTTCTGAACACCGGAGGCAGCGTTGGCGACCACAACTCCCAGAGATGTTCAACGGTGATAAACTTTCCCATTTACATTAAAACGATCGTCAAATTGCGATTGGTAACACTTTGATAAACTCTGCAAGCAAGCTAGCACCAGCTAGCTTAAACCCTAACGCGAAAACAAGAGACATTAATGTCTTTCCTTAATAAAAGACGACATTACCCAATCGACTCCACCATATTCAACGTGAGATCGACCCACACATTTTTTCTTTAGCATTAAAAACAAAATTGAGAACTTATGTAGACCATGAAGACCACCATCCAAGAGTCCTTGGACTTGGAGCGGGTCCTGCTCATTCTGCTTCCTGATTGGTTGGAGGACTTTGATCACTAATCACTTCAAGCCGTCAGGGTGAACATGACTCTTGAAACATCTTTAAAGTCCGTACAGTTTTTTCTTCACGCGACTGTTTTTCCTCCAGGAAAATCGTTCACCAGGTCTGCGTTAGCATCGTTAGCATCGTTAGCATCCCGGACCTTCATTGGTTTCCAACATGTGAAGCCTCCATTGTCCTCGCCGAGGTCTCGTTAGCCCGGTCCACTCGAGTCCGATCGAAAAGTGTCAGAGGGCTCTTCCCCACTCGAGCTGTCAATCATCCACCTTCAGGGACACGCCCCTCACTAGTGCCCCCTCAACCGCAACATGTGGCACCCGGGGCCGCGCCTCCTCCTACTTGAGGGCCGTTAATGAACGATTGGTCCCAAACAACCACAGAGTGAGTCATCTCTCTCTCACTCACACACACACACACACACACACACACACACACACACACACACACACACACACACACACACACACACACACACACTTGACATGAGAGGCCACAGCACTGTGTTACATAAGACCAGGACAGGGGAGATGTGGTGTTATTTCCACCCTGGCGTGTGTGTGTGTCTGTGTGTGTGTGTGTGTGTGTGTGTGTGTGTGTGTGTGTGTGTGTGTGTGTGTGTGTGTGTGTGGACTTAGAGGGGCGTGGACATAGAGGGGCGTGGACATAGAGGGGCGTGGACATAGAGGGGCGTGGACTTGAGGGGCGTGGACTTAGAAGGGCGTGGACTTGAGGGGTGTGGACTTAGAGGGGCGTGGACTTAGAGGGGCGTGGATGTGAGGGGCGTGGACTTGAGGGGTGTGGACTTGAGAGGGGCGTGGATTATAGGAGCATGGACTTGAGGGACATGGACTTGAGGGGCGTGGATTTAGATGGGCGTGGACTTAGAGGGGCGTGGACTTAGAGGGGCGTGGACTTAGAGGGGCGTGGACTTATAGGAACGTGGACTTGAGGGGCGTGGACTTGAGGGGCGTGGACTTAGAGGGGCGTGGACTTAGAGGAACATAGACTTAGAGGGGCGTGGACTTAGAGGGGCGTGGACTTAGAGGGGCGTGGATTTAGAGGGGCGTGGACGTGAGGGGCGTGGACTTAGAGGGGCGTGGACTTATAGGAGCGTGGACGGGAGGGGCGTGGACTTGAAGGGCGTGGACTTCAGGAGTGTGGACTTAGACGGGCGTGGACTTGAGGGGCGTGGACTTAGAGGGGTGTGGACTTAGAGGGGCGTGGATGTGAAGGCCGTGGACTTAGAGGGGCGCAGACTTAGAGGGGCGTGGACTTGAGGGGCGTGGACTTGAGGGGCGTGGACTTGAGGGGCTTGGACTTAGACGGGCGTGGACTTTGAGGGGCGTGGACTTTGAGGGGCGTGGACTTTGAGGGGCGTGGACTTAGAGGGGTGGACTTAGAGGCGCGTGGACTTAGAGGGGCGTGGACTTCGAGGGGCGTGGACTTCGAGGGGTGTGGGCTTAGAGGGGCGTGGACTTAGAGGGGCGTGGACTTTGAGGGGCGTGGACTTCCAGGGGCGTGGACTTCCAGGGGCGTGGACTTTGAGGTGCGTGGACTTAAAGAGTTTCCACAGTGATATTTGCATGTGAGGTCAAGAAGGAAGCCAAATAAAAGTCCAAGGTCACGTCAGGAAAACAAAAGCCTCAACTTGCAGGACATAAAAAAGAAAGTGGGCGTGGCCTCTCAAACAGGAAGTTGTCTGTAAATAAGAATGTGAATGCAAACTTTTTCAAACTGAGCTAAAGTATGAATGTTTTTTATTTATTATTATTATGATCTCTATTTGGTTCTTTCTTTAAGGGCCAACATTTTCACTTTCCTGCTCCCACTCCCACTCCCACACTGTAGGGATCATCTCCAGCCTTCTTTCACTGTTGTGAAAGGTGGCAACTGTCATTAATGGCGTGCGAGAGGAGCGATCGCATGAATGGAATGTTTTTATCAGGATTATTACTACTCACCTAGAGACGACTGTGGCTTTGATTTTTGGATTATTTGGAGTCTTATTTTCAACATTTATTGTGAATTATGGCGGTGGTTATCATGAAGAACCTGTGAGGAGCGATCACATTGCAGCCATTCTCTGACACGGAACTCATTCTTCTAATGGCAACCAGGAAGTGTCATGTCTCATGCCCTCACTCTACTGGAGATAATAGGAGTCATAAACCTCATTTCTCATCTCAAACTATGTCTCATTTCTTTCTTTTCTTCTAACTCTTTGAATAATCAACAACTTCTGCACTTTGTCAGCCAGCTGCATGTACAACATGGAAGTGGAGAGGATGAGAACCTGACGATGAGAACATGATAGTGAGAACATGATGAGAGCGTGTTCATGAGAACATGATGAGGAAATGTAATCAACAAAATGTTGAGAACAAGATGAGAAACTGATCATGTGAACGTTTAGTCAGACTCTGGTGATGAGAACATGATGATGAAAACGTTATAAGAACATGATGATGAGAATATTATGATGAGAACATGATGATGAAAATGTTATAAGAACATGATGATGAGAGCATGTTAATGAGAACATGATGATGAGAACATGAACATGTTCATGAGGACCTGATGATGAGAACATTATAATGAGAACATGATGGTGAGAACATGATGAGAGCATGTTCATGAGAACATGATCATTAGAACATGATGAGAAAATTTAATGAACAAAATATTGAGAAAAAGATGAGAAACTGATAATGTGAACGTTTAGTCAGACCCTGGTGATGAGAACATGATGATGAGAACATTATGATAAAAAGCGTTATAAGAACATGATGATGAGAGCATGTTAATGAGAACATGATGATGACAACATGAATGTGTTCATGAGAACCTGATGATGAGAACATGATAGTGAGAACATGATGAGAGCGTGTTCATGAGAACATGATGAGAGCATGTTCATGAGAACATGATGAGAGCAAGTTCATGAGAACCTGACGATGAGAACATGATAGTGAGAACATGATGAGAGCATGTTCATGAGAACATGATCATTAGAACATGATGAGAAAATTTAATGAACAAAATATTGAGAACAAGATGAGAAACTGATAATGTGAACGTTTAGTCAGACCCTGGTGATGAGAACAGGATGATAAAAAGCGTTATAAGAACATGATGATGAGAGCATGTTAATGAGAACATGATGATGAGAAAGTTATGATGAAAAGATGATAAGGACATGATGATGATAACCTAATGATGATGACATGTGGATGTGGATGTTATGAGAACATGATAATATTATGATAACATGTTAGGACGATGAAGAAAAATGGTAACGAGAACGTTTAATGAGGACACGATGAAAACGTGACAATGAGAACATGATGTTGAGGAAGTTAACATAACTCAAAGTTGAGAACAAGGTGAGAACATGTTGAGAACCTAATGACAATAACATGCTAATGCGGACATTATGAGAACATGATAATATTATGACGATAACATGTTGAGACCATGACGAGAAAATGGTAATGAGAATGTTTAATGAGAACATGATGAGAACGTGTTGATGGGGAAATGACAGTGTTGATAACGCTGATGAGAACATGATGTGAGAACATGATGAGAAACGTTGATGAGAAAAGAATGAGAGGACATGATGAGAGCGTTGATGAGAACATGATTATGAGAATGTTAATGAGAAAAGAATGAGAACATGATGATGAGAAGATCATGTTGACAACGTTGAGAAAAGAATGAGAACATGATGATGAGAATATCATGTTGATAACGTTGAGAAAAGAATGAGAACATGATTGTGAGAACGTGGATGAGAAAAGAATGAGAACATGATGAGAGCGTTGATGGGAACATGATTATGAGAATGTTAATGAGAAAAGAATGAGAACATGATGATGAGAAGATGATGTTGACAACGTTGAGAAAAGAATGAGAACATGATGCTGAGAATATCATGTTGATAACGTTGAGAAAAGAATGAGAACATGATTATGAGAACGTGGATGAGAAAAGAATGAGAACATGATGCTGAGAATATCATGTTGATAACGTTGAGAAAAGAATGAGAACATGATTATGAGAACGTGGATGAGAAAAGAATGAGAACATGATGCTGAGAATATCATGTTGATAACGTTGAGAAAAGAATGAGAACATGATTATGAGAACGTGGATGACAAAAGAATGAGAACATGATGAGAGCGTTGATGAGAACATGATTATGAGAATGTTAATGAGAAAAGAATGAGAACATGATGATGAGAAGATGATGTTGATAACGTTGAGAAAAGAATGAGAACATGATGAGAATGTTAATGAGAACATGTTCTAATGTTAAACTTGGCAGAGGTTTTGTCTTCTCATCTTGAAAAGATCTCATGTTCTTGAACAGCCTCACAATGAGAGAATGAGGGTGGTGGGCGTGGCTTTCTGGAGGTGTGGCCTCATTACAGCAGCAAAGCAATGACCTCATCTTATTTCATTGGCTATTGATATATATTTTATTTCATTGGTAATGATATATATTTTATTTAATTGGCAATGATATATATTTTATTTCAATGTCAATGATATATATTTTATTTCATTGGTTATGATGTATATTTTATTTAACTGACAATGATATATATTATATTTGATGTGTTAGTGACCAGGAGCTGAATGTGGGCGGTCACATGACCTTCATGCACTCACCATGAGAATGTTCCTCATGAATGTTTTGTCATGTGGCCACAAAAAGAGCTCATGGAGCCCAAACAATAAAAGAGAGTTTCACTGTGACTTGGAATATTTCTTCTTTTCTTCACGGCACACGGGACACTTCATTAGGGACACGCTGCTTCACTGCAGGTGCAAAAACCCCAGATTATTATTTATTATCACCTACCAAAACAACACTTTTGATTGACAGCCCGTCACATGACACGTCTTTGTTACCCCCGTTACTAAAACAACTCTCTCCTTTGAGTCACACATTAAGAGTGTTACTAAAACAACTCTCTCCTTTGAGTCACACATTAAGAGTGTTACTAAAACAACTCTCTCCTTTGACTCACACATTAAGAGTGTTACTAAAACAACTCTCTCCTTTGAGTCACACATTAAGAGTGTTACTAAAACAACTCTCTCCTTTGAGTCACACATTAAGAGTGTTACTAAAACAACTCTCTCCTTTGAGTCACACATTAAGAGTGTTACTAAAACAACTCTCTCCTTTGAGTCACACATT